>NC_137911.1:9411024-9661024 GCF_963457725.1 Sprattus sprattus
ATATTGTGTGTGTGTGTGTGTGTGTGTGTGAGATTTTGAAATCATGGGAGTACAAGAACCCTGGAGTACAATATTCTCAGCTTTTTTAATGGGATCTGCCAAGAAAAAAATATTTTAGCAATACATTTCTTGACTGCAAATGCACAGGAGTGTCCCATGGTATAACCTTGTGCCTTTTAAATGAGGTATCATTTTTTGTATGGATCTCAAGGCTGTTTGCCAACTGCATCAAAATCGCATTGCAGGCTGGGACACCAAGGAGACACAAATAATGGTTTATTCAGAACCCCAGCCTTACCATTACGCCGTTGAGGTCACGTCATTGACATTGTAAACATATGTAATCCATCCTGGAGAACAAAATGTTTTCAGAAACACGAGCAGAAGAATTAGTTAAGATAAACCTGGCATAGTAAGACCATCATTGCTGCTTGGCAGCAGTCGGAAAAGCACAAACTAGAATATGATTCTTCAAAACAAATTAGATTTGTGATGTCATTTCATACTGAATACTCAATATCATACAGTGTAATCAGTTTGATTAGAACAGAGGATCTGTAAGGCTTGAAATGAGCCCCTCTGATTTATTAAATTTCACTTTGATAATGGAACCAGCCTTTCAATAAAAGTTCAACTGACAAATATTAGTGTTTTGAGACAATAATCAGTTCACTCAATCATCACTGGAAATTATTCGTCATGCATTTTATTGAGGAATGTGCATCTATACATCCCTCTATGGATGACATGCAATTACCCTCTCTACCAGAAATCACTGTGCAGTGACTGGCAAACCTATGGGAAAGGTATGAGGTACATAAAAGTGATCAAATAGATTAGAGGTGGTGATGACGGTACAGAGCAGTTTTACCATCAGATGCACAGGAACATGAAACAGGAAAGATACATGAAATTGTTGGCCAGGTCAGACTTTGAATTGCATTTGCCAGAGTTTCAGAGAAAACTGAATGGATGACAATAATAAATACATTCAGAGCGAAGGTTCAAAAGGAGTGTCTTAATGGACACATCTACAGGGAAGTATTAGTCTTCACCCCACTCTCAAGTGCACAAGAAATCATGTTTTGAAATCATTTAAAATTACCAAGGGATTATGGCTGCTGAATGTATGATGTAAGATCCCAATTTACATATGTAGTCTATAATGACCCCTCTCTCATTCTAAGTGCATTTGAAAAGGATAGAAAATGATCTGTTTCATTACTTACAATTATCAAAAATCATTCAATCTTCTATAATAATCCAACCCTTTATTTTAAAGAAAACACTGGAGAACACTCTGCTGCTTATACCACCATGTCTGAGTCTGCAGTGAGAGCACTCTTAATACCAAATGCCAGCACCTGACCCCTCTCCTCCTCTTCCTGCTCCTCCTCCCTCCCCTGCCATCTTGAAGTTCTCTCACTGTGCCAGGTGGAGCGCCAGTTATTAAAGCTGGCATGACGGATCACTTTATAACTTAAGATGTGAGGGAGGCTATATTTTGCTGTATTTGCAGGATGTAAAAGTCATGGTAAAGGGTAACAGCAAAGGCTGAAGACATCACAGTGCGTTAGACCCTTCAGATACCATTAGGGAGGAAGGTCGGAGATTTCCTCCTTAACTACACAGAATAGTAACACTGGCAGCTTCGGTCAGCTAAAGACTTTCTTGTAAGCCACCATGACCTACATTATCGCTAATGTGTACTGAATACATCTGGTAATTACCGTGTGTTTTATCAGGCAGGCCTACGCTCAGACCTGATGGTAGTGTTGTGTCCTGTCCGGGCCAAAAGTGAGCCCTGGGGCTCAGGGCTATTAGTACATAATGACGCTCGATTGATGGAGCCACACCATTAAAGCCCACATTTGAGAGGTCAATGCTCTGCTCAGCGTGTTTTGATAGCAGTAATTACTTATTATTGATGGAAAACCCAGTGAATGTGGATGCTGAGTGAAAATGTGTGCCTGTGTGAGAGATAGAGAGGCGGAAAAACAGAAGAAAATCCACCCAAACCATTAATGTTTCTTCCTTTTCTACATCGAAGGATAGATTCTGGTTCCTGTGAGCACAAAAAAAGGAAAGACTCAAATGTCACTCTTCAGAGTAAAGTCGCAATTTCTTTGAAACTTCAAGCTTAGATTTTAATGTGCTGCCATTAACAGTTTTGCCCTGACATCAATGACGGAACAGAAAAACCTCAAATTCGCTCTCCTCAAAATGTCTGCCAGACATTAGCAACACTCCAGTCGGTGATGATGCTCTCAGGCTGAGATTTTAGTGACAGCGGTGTGTATAATTGATAAGATGGCTGGCAGAACAGGTATACGTAGCAGAACATCTCTTCACTTGCTGCCTCTTCTCCCTTGTCTGTTACAGATTGTGGAGAAAGAAAGAGAGCATGAAAGAGAAGAGAAGAGAGAGAGTGACAGAAGAAAGAAGGCAAAGGAAGAGGTCTGTTTGAGTGTACAGTACTGTGTATAATGTAGTGTTTCGAGAAGAATGCCAGTGATAAAACCCCTTTGGAATTTTATCCTCTCAACTTCTTTGCCCTTAGTTACATATGTTGGCCTTACAAACCCCTTTTAATCACATCAAGGGCAAATTCACAGAATGGGATTATTTTCCACAGAACGAGTATATCTGATTGTACTATTAAAAAAAGGAAAACTAATATCTTGTGAACATCACTCCTTCAAAGTGAGATGTATGAAAGTAAAGTATGCAAGTGTCCTAATCCAGTGAGGATGAGTGTACGTTTCTTTATAAGTGTTAAATGGTGCATGTTTCACTCCTCTTTGTTTTATCTGTGATACTGATACAGAGGAATGTGGGGAATTCGTGGTTGATATAGAGATCAAATTTCAGTTTCCATTCCCTACCCTCAATGAGTCAGTGGGCATCTGACGCAAATGCATTCCTGGGATGAGTCCCCAGCAGCGGTAAACTTGAAAGTGGACATTATCACTGCTGTGTGTAAAACACTGATGTGTTTGGTGCGGGATGTCAGGGGGTCCGGTTATTTCCCTTTCCTTCACTTTGCCTTTATGGTTTCAGCCTGGCCTGCCTCCAGTCATTCTCACAGGCCTGTCTAGAGCAGGCTGCAGCAGATGTGTGAGTCGTCATGGTCGTTGCCCATTCACACCCATGGCCTTGTATAACTTCACCAAAAACCATACAGTAATCTCAGACAAATAAAGCTCAAACTGAACTGCAGTTAGAAGAAAGCAACGCTAAGTTAGAGAAAGCCAGTGAATAATAGTGAAAGCCAGTGAATAACAGTGAGTTTCAATGTGGTTTTAAAACTGCAAGCAAGCAGAAGATCTAACATAACATAGGAGACTATTCCATCAAAATTAGCAGGTCAAACCAGTTCAGATCATCAGGTTAGATCAGTAAAAACTTATCAATTAAAATCAGTAAAAGCTCATCAGATCACCCTGAAGAGTGGAATGGGTCAGGAGGGTGGAAATATAGGCTGGAGCTAGACTATTCACAGCCTTAAAAACAATGAAAACTTAAAATCACTGGGAGCCAATGAAGTGGGGCTAAAACAGGTGTAATATGGTCAGACGTCTTGGTCCTGGGTAAAAGTCTAGCCGCTGGACTTTGGCCCACTTTCACATGACCAAGCCCAGGGAGTCACGTGACACTTTCACTTCATGTGACCAGAAGTAAAGGCAGAACGTTATCAGGTACTTATTGCATGGATTCTTAAACAGATAGCATGTAAAACCAGTATGTTTAATGGGCATGTGGCTAATGTGGTCTTTTGTTACTTTTAGGAGTCGATTGTAGCCATTGTTTTTCCCTACCTTAAAGTTAGGCTTAACGTGAAACATTTGCTGTTCTAGACTAAAACTAAGCCAGCAGCTCAAGGCTTGCATTAGTGGCTTTATTATACTACACTGTGTGCCTTATGAATATGTGAAACCACCTCCAAGTTGTGTTTGGTTTTATATTTATTTTGTTTGGCGGGGCCTACTCCTTTCCTTTTCAGCCGGGGACAGGGAGAACCAAAGTGGGCCTATCAGATTCTATTTGCATTCAGCCCATGGCTATGGTCATAGTGTTGTCCTTGGTGAGGCCTATGCTAAGTGCATGTGTATGGGCTGTGTTTGGATGACTCAGGCTCTATGTTTTTTCAAGAGTGAACCGTCTGAAGTCTCTGATAGACTTTGAACATCTTTAAACAGCCTGCTCACCTTATTTCATGGAGCTCGGTCCGAAATACAGATGTCTGGTTTGTCAGAGCTGCACCTAACCAAATTTAGAAAGGCCAACTGTAACATTTAACAGAGATTTAACTTTATAAAAATGCATGCAAAATATGTTTTTTATGTGTAGATTTATAGGATAGGCATTTCAATTTGTGTTTGAATCCAGCTACATGAAAAATAAGTAGATTTATTTAATGTTTCCTAATTCTAGGCGGAAACCCTTACACCATCACATTTTAACATCTTGAGGTATAATGGTAAATTATGTCATGTCTGCAAATCAACTACAGAACATTCCCTCATCTTTCATGGAGAGGCAATTATTAAGACAATATGGCACTTGGTGTAATGTTAAGGGCACTCAAATTTATGAAAAAATTATGGGCCACCAATGAGCTAAACAGCCCCTCATGATGAACAGAATATTATACTTCAGCTGTTGAAGTGAACTCCAAGACGAAATCCACAAGGATACCATTATGTGACACTGATGTGAGACCCTGCAAAACAAAGCTGCTCAGCTGAATGCTTTCAGGATACTGAAAACAGGAGTGCTTGCCCTCTCCTTTCCTTTTTAGCTGGTCTAAGCTTTTTCACCAGCTGCTGTGTCAAGTGGTGTCGTCTCTTTTGGAGAATGATGTTGCTGAATTTGTGTTACACGCAATTCGATTTTATTGTGTGTGTGCCTGTGTGTTTGTGTGCATGTACGTGAACAGGGACTTTTTCAGGCCTATTTTGGGGGTAACCCAAAAGTTTTATCTAGACCACCCAAATAAATGTGCTTCACTATCAAGATTATTAGTTTGTCTAAGATGTCAGTTGTTAATGTCATTCAAAAAACTATCCATTGCATTTCCAATAATACAGGATAGGCACAAGGAACCTGCTCATCAAGGAGCATGAACTCTTACCCCTATAGTCATCTAACTGTATCCCTCTGTGTCATCAAAAACATTTGTGACCTTTCTGTCAGCTAAAATGGTAAGTATTTGAAGTAAAAACGTGAAATAATAATAATAATAATTATTATTATAATAATAAGTCATTTTATTTTTAACGCACTTTTCATTCCAAAGAATCTCAGAGTGCCTAAATATTAGAAATTAACTATAATAATACAATACAATTAAAAACAAATTTAAATATTAGCATAAGCATAACAGAAAAGATTTAACACAAGGCCAGAAATGCCTTCCTGAATAAAAAAGTCCAGCTTTAACACTAAAAGGTCTATATCCCTCGTCCGGGATATTTTTATTTTTTTGTCAAAAAAAATGTTAAGCTCCGCGAGTTTTCGTCTTAGAGACATAAAAAGAACAACCACGGAAACATTGAACCCTTTTCTTTTATAATATATACAGTTCAAAATTGTAAAATAAATAAGCGCTTTGTCAGAGGAATACAACTGATGTGTTGCACTTTCTAGTATCTGAGTGGGGTTTCTGCTGCTAAGGACCCACCCATTAGCAAATGACAGCTATTCATATGATAAGGAGATGGTGATTCAGTGATCTCCATTGGGTCATGGTGTGGCAAGATTCACTCCGGGGGTTTTGGGCCACAAAGACATTCTAGGGCCATTAGGATATGGCCTTTGTCTTTGTGAGAGGTGTCACAGGTTTGTTCACACCAACTCATCAATATGCATTTGTAGGGGCACAGATTTAGGAATGGCACAGGACACTCTGAAATTATAAATATGTGGTAGTGAAACAAGACATACTTTCTGAATGCTAAACTAACATGTGTTTAGCCAACACCTATGTTTACAAGGCTCAGAAATAAAAAGTCTTGTGAATAAATCTTTACAATGTGTTTTTGTACAAAGTCTGAGCACCTCTGAAACAAGGTTTTTCCAAGGGTATGTTTACATTTGATTTAAAGTAAACTTTATTTTACTACATTCCTTTTACTTACATGATATTATTGCTGAGGTCTTCTAGAATAGAATCATATATTCCATTTGTGCATCAATGTTTTTAGTTAAGCAAAATGTACAAAAACATCAAGGCATGTCAGACAACTTAGAAAAGTCTAAAAGGCCTTGGACCTTAGAGTGTTAAAGGAGTCCAGCGTCTGCGTTGCCCTTAGGTGGTCAGGTGTGGCGCTGCCGAGCAAAAGGCCCGGTCGCCCATGGTGCGGAGCTTGGTTTTGGGGACGCGGAGGAGCGAGCTGTTTGAAGACCTGAGGGTGCAGGTGGAGGTTTGGGGAGTAATGAATTCTTGCAGGTAGGGAGGTGCATGTCCATTAATGCATGTATGGGTGATTATAAGGACTTTGTAGTCTATCCGGAAAGAGACAGGGAGCCAGTGAAGTGAGTGTAATATTGGTGTTATGTGCTCATATTTCCGGACCTTCATCAGAATCCTGGCAGCACTGTTTTGGATGTATTGCAGCTTCTGGATGTTCTTGCCAGTGATCCCATAGAAAAGTGAATTACAATAGTCCAGTCTTGAGGAGCTTCTCTGCATCTGATAGGGTTAAAGTGGGGCGGAGTTTGGAGATGTTTCTTAGATGATAAAAAGAGGTTTTGCACAAATAATTTTTTTTTTCAGTGCTTCCAGCCAGCTCTCCTTTTGGTTGTCTTTTATTAACGTAACTGAATATAATAATATAACTGAATTGTGAAACTCTTGTATATATAAAAACAGCATTAAATGATTTGAAAATGACAACACACCATCTACTGTTTCAAATCATCCTGAACCTTGCAAGGCGAATGTAGCATTTATGTTAGTAGATCCTATCAATGCAAACCTGAGAGAGATCTGCTATGCACCAACCTGACCAAGAAGCTGTTTGTTTTACCATTTGTATGTGCAATGCTTGTTACTCTAGAAAATAAATTATAATGCACAGACTCTGAACCCCGGGTGGCTTCGGTGACTCAATGCCAGGTCCAGGTAAAATGGTCCCCCCGATGGATTGGATGGATTACTTCCTACAGCCTTTGGATGAGAGACTGTGCCAGTTCGCTCGCTCTGCTCCTGAAGGAAATGGAAATTGAGATACCAGAGGATTTGCCAGAGGAATTAACTGAAGTGATGTCAAATCTTGGCAGACTTGACTGGAGCATGTTTGCATGAAGGGAAGGTGGAACTAATGTGGTGGTTCAAAGGTATAGAAAAAGGATGTAGATACATGTTTAAAACTAGACGTAACGCAAAGCGTTACAAAATATGACCGCCAAACTGTTCAGTAGGTTTTGACACAGAATGAGTCATGGTTGTTAGTGTGTTTGTGTGTTTTTATGTGTTTTGTGTGTGTAAATTGGTTTGTGTTTCATTTTTATGTATTAAAATGATTTGTGATAGATTTTGATGATTTAGTTATGTAATGTTTTGTGTACTACTTTTTTGTGGATTGTTTTGGTATATTTTTCTTTTGCAATGTAGTTTGTTAAAACAGGTCAAATAAAGAGGTGTGGAAACAAAGTGAAGTTTCCAACCACCAACAGGTGGCGCTATAGGTGATATCAGTCAGGCATATGTACGCGTTCGGGCTGGATCCAGCATCCACCCTAAGACATTTTCTCTGGATCAAACAATGTACGCAGATGTTTTAAATAATTGATTATTTAACATGTGAGAAACTCAACCAGACAGTCAGTGTTTTTTAAATTGTATTTTAGTTTGAAACCAGACAACAAGTAGATTCTCAATTGGAGATTAATGTGATTCCAATTTGTTAACTTCAGTAGGTTGAAGTACATTACATTAACTGGCCGCTGTCTAGACATGGGTATTTTTGGACAGTCACTGTCCAGTCATGGTTTATGGGGTTAATAAAGTTCAAAACACTTGAGTTGGTCAACTGAAACACTTTGTGTTTGTCTACTTAGGGCTCTCAGCTTTCTTAGTGTCTCCAACCTACCATAACTCAATGTCTACATCCAGCTCTTAAACTGCCACATGTATCACTGCCACACTCTCTCAGGTCAAGCGGTAAGCCAACAGAAAGTAATGCTTGAGCCAGTAAGAAGAATACAAATGAAAGTTCTATGATTAACTGATTGACAAGAAAATGGATAAATAAGGTGGTAAATATCATGACAAAAAGACCAGGGAGTAGTCTGGCTTGAAATAGTGAAGTGTGCCATACAATACCAATACTCAAGAATGTGCACAAGGCCGGGCTTAAGTTGCCCATGAGAAACAGCCCATTAGGCCTCTTTGCACCAGAATAGGCTACGGACCCGCAACTATAGTTAGTCCACTTTTGCTATGGAATTAGATTCCGCACCAATCGTTTGAATATTGTCAGTCCAAAAAATGTTTCCACAGAAAGATTTTCCATAGTCTCTCCATATAGTGTATTCTTATTCTGTAGCATTGGGGAACATGGTGTTTGTCAGAGGAGAGGGTCAAAAGAACTGTTGCCTCCCCCGCTGTGGTGAAGCCTAGTGTGGTGCTGAGTCGACATGGGGGCACTGCTTGGCACGGGCATCTCCGGTCACAATCTCTCCCTCCGAAGCGCCTCGTAATCTCAATGACCCCCTGTTGGCGAGCCTCCATAACGTTCAAATTACTGACTTTAATCAATTAAATGAAATGACTGACCATAATCAAATACATGCATTAAGGCAGGATCAGGAATCAAATACAGGTCTCCTGCTTGGACGTCAGCAGTGTTAATAACTGTGCCAACAATGCCATAGGTACAATTGTGCACATTCTATTAGCTATCAATACAGATCCGTGATCCCAGAATGGCAGCATTTTGCCTGGCACGAGCCTAAAATGAGTGTCTTTAAAGAGTTCAAAGAGATTATGTTTTAAGTTCAAATATTGTGGTTTTCACTTTCTTGGTTTAAAAAACGTTTCCTCAAAGTTTGAATGCTTTGCATAGATTCTACTGTCTATAACAAGCAGTAACATAAAGGACTATTGTACCATGTTAAAACGTTGTGATCCATAGTTTGACCCCATGCAGGTACATGTTGATGGGTGCTTTTGTCAGGTTAGAGCCTCAACCCCTCAGACTGTCTGTGCATGTCCCTGTTTCAGATCACGTGCCCAGAAATGCTGTGCCCTAAGTCACACCAGTGGGCAGCTAGTGCCAATCAGTAGTCATCTGCCAACTGGAGCATCCTGTAAAGTAGGGATTCTCAATCATGGGACCCCCTTTGCTTTCCATGTTGAATATCTTTCCATGTTCTCTTCCGCTTTGGACTCATCATTGGAACTCTTGATTTGACGTAAACACCTGATATCGCCAGACAAGGGCATTTTAATCACGCCAGTGTGCTGGGAAAAGATGTGGAATTAAAATTGCAATCACGGAGAGGCCCCTGGAGCATGATTAAGAATCAATGCTGTAAATGGACGGACACACACACACACACACACACACACACACACACACACACACACACACACGCACACAAAGGCAAACAGAATGCCAGCAAAATAAACTTGTGCCTAAACTATAAATGACAATTAGCTGCTACAGTGAGTGATTGAGTTTATCCCTTTGATGAAATTCATGTCTGAGTTAAAAGTGATATCTTTCACCAAAAAATGCCAACTGTACCCATATTCCACAAATAAAGTGGAGTGCCACTAATGTGGTTTTTGATTCCAGCTATGCCTTCTGGCTTTCTCATGAACAGCACACTGTTGGCGCCATAATGCAGTTTTGTTTCCTTCAGGGCTAATGCTGGGCACACACACACACACACACACACACACACACACACACACACACACACAGAGACACACACACACACACACACACACACACACACACACAAACATTCACACAGATCAGCGCACCAAGACCCAACACCACCCTTTGATCGTGGAATTATTTAGCCTAATTTGAAGATTGGAAATTGGAAATCCATGCCTTTCTGTGTTCAGAACAGGCATGAATTCTTCATTTGTTCTTGCTTTGACGCGGTCCATTTGATTGAAGTTAAACATAGTCTGACACAAGCCAGTCAACAGCCATCAGTCATGCTTGGACATCAGCTGATCACTCAGCTTATTCTTGATATCTATCTGATTCAGCCACACATCTGGCCAGCCTTTTTAAAGATCACAAACAAATCAAGTACCATTGTGTAGTTGCCATTCAATTTCCACATGGCCACAAGCCACTTGAAGCAGCATCTGTCTATACAGAGAGTTTCCAGACCCCTTCACATTTTCACATTCGATAATGTTGCCACTTTATGCTAAAATCTGAGAATACAGCAATAACTCGTGTTACAAATATTGGCATCTGAATTAAGGGAAGGTAAATTAAGTGTAATCCCATGTATAATTTCAAGTTGAATTGTTCAGGAAATGTTAAGCAGCCTTCAATGATTTCCTGTTTCACTGGGGTATAAAAATGAGGTGATGGAAGAGCCCAAATCCCTTAGTCATCCACTACCATGGGAAAGACTCAAGATTTAACACTATAATCATCCATCCCTTCATTCTGGTTCCACTCTCATCATGTCTGCCCTGAGAGTCGCATGTCAGACCGTCTGTAGTGGGTAGAGCTTGTCTGTTCATTGCTGACGGCCCTACTGATAAACTCTCATATAGTCATGGTTACGTAATACAGTGCTGAAGTAGAGTGTGGAACTTGACATTGCTGATTAAATGGCCCTGTACAGTCCTAGGGATACTAACTGATTTCCAATTGTGTATGCAGAATTGAAGTCATTCATTTTTCATATGTTGTTAATTGTTAGAGTGGCTGGTGGATAATTGGTATTCAAACCCAGGTGTAATGAGATATTACACCATGTATCACCGATTGAAACCACTTTATGTCACTATCATACGCAGGAACAGTGTTCAATAAATGATACTGGTACCTCTGAGGAGCCCTTTGATTGATGTGATCTGAGTGTTTGCCGCCTTTATAGCTGCAGTGTTAAAAGACACAGGCAATGAGGGTCAGTGTAGGGTCTAGTGCCCACAAAATGGAATGATGGGTACACTGGGACTATTACGGAAGTGAGAAAAGAAATAGTGAGATTATCAGTCCCCCTCAAGGTAATATAATATTGTAGAACGAATTTATGAGCTAATTTTCTGGTTATTGTCCATAAATGGCTCTAAGGACGTCACAGGATTCCTCATTTGGCTGAAGAGATGTTTTCTGAAAGTGAAGCATATGGAGATTAATTTTCTTTGTGTTAGAGGAAGTATGTGTGTGTTGGAGCACTAGCAGCCGAGGGGAAAAGACTGTGTAATCATAAAATATGTCCCAGCTCTCACTGTTTTTTTTTGTTTTGTTTTTATTGCATTGTAACTTTGGTAATAGGTGGAAGTGACCTTCAGTAAATCAGATGATGAACAGCAAATTCAGGGGAAATATTTAGTTTCCATCTCCAGATGAATCAGATAGTACCTCTTCACCGAAGAAAATAATCCTCTCAAATCAGGGCGAAACCCGGCAATAGACTGCGATGTTAAACACATTTTGGCAGACATATTTCATTATTGTTCTCTATCAGATAAGAATTTTCTACATGCACTAGTAACCCCTAACCACAAAAACTCTTCTACTGGTCCCAATAGTACAAAGCAAAAGCTGGAATTCCAGGGTTGTCTGATGGCAGCAGGACATATTTTCATGTTTTCACAATATTTACTTTAATTTCCTCCTTATCTTTATTATTCTAGCCTAAGTAGTCCTCTGTCTGTCAGTCATACAACCACAAAGTTTGAGACATACAGAATTCACTGTCATGCAGGTTTTTTTCTCAGTGTTTGACATGAACAAATCAGTAGATATTTGAGTACTGTAACTGCTCTAGCACAATATGCACTAAAGTTTATTTATTAAATTATGAAACATTATGATATATCTAGTTTTTCATGAAACATTATCCCCTCTGGTTTTCTGGTGTTAGAATGTCCTTTGTAGCAGTACTATAACAATTGTTCCCAAAAATACTGTCCTCGGAGTACAATTTCAGCGGAATTTTAGCCTTCCATCGCTTGATAGTCAAATATGATAACAATACGCAATCAGATTATAGGAACAATCATAAGGCCAGATCATAAAACAATCCGTGGATGTATCAATAGGTTTCGCTCTTATTCAGGTGAAGCCATTTGACTGAGTTCCCTCTGGATATAAAGCAGGTCTTTTACTCCAACTCGAGAAATGATCTGATATCCATTATCTATCCCCATGAGCCAAAGACGCTCCTGTGTAAGGCCAAACATTACCCCAGAGCAGACATGGGCAAAGTACGGCCCGCTGGGCTTTTTAATCCGGCCCTAGCGTATTTTATTTTAATTTTTTTTTAAATTAAATGACGCGTCGACTATAAAAATCCACGTCGACCATTTTTCACAATCGACGTCGTCGATTTTGTCGACTTATCGTTGCAGCTCTATGCCGCACAGAGCCTGCGTGGCTGCTCTAACCTGTTAATGTAAATAATTACCTCAAGTGAGGTAATTGGTTTGGGCACAGGCCTCAGATGTTTTCATGATGTTTGATCAGTCACATTACGACATGTTTTTGTATTGTTCATGTTCGTGCAATTTGTTAAATTGCCTTGCAAATAAATGCTTTGCTACCTGTTAAAGGCCAAATCCTTTCATGTGATGATTTTTACATGTCATTTATATTAGTTCACACAAACACTCCACCCATCTGTTCCTGGCCTGGCCCCTCTGTCAAATTTTAGAAACCATTGTGGCCCGCGAGTCAAAAAGTTTGCCCACCCCTGTCCCAGAGGATCGGAGTAAGAGTTTCTCTCTGAATCAGGAAACATTAGGAAAATACTTGGTAACCTAATCCCTTTCTGCCTCACACACACACACAGACACACACACACAAACACACCCACACACACACACACGTTCAGGCTGTGTTTTTTCTTTGTGGTGATACAACAAATCTGTAACAGGCTAAACTCTGGGCATCCTTGATGCCAGAGGTGCAATTGAATCAGGGAGTCTATGGAGGAAAGAATGCTCACTCCCCTAGATATTGCTTGGGTAATCTTTGGTAAACCCAGATTCATTTCTCCAGTACCTCAGTGCCAGAGGTGCATAACATGAGGCCTGGAACATTTTAGCATCCATCATCACGGCTGCACAAAAGGTTCTTTAGTTTCACTGTAATCAATTTGTTTATCGTACGAAAACCTAATTTGTTGCCTAAAGTTATTCCTTTGGCAGAATCTTTTCTTGGTGGGGGGGGGGGTACTATTCAGCAATAGCACCCCCCCCTTAGTGGTTCTGACTGATTCTGGTGTCAGTTGCAAATAAATCATTACCAGAAGACAAATCCCTTTTCTACAATAGGTGCACCCTGAAGGCTAACTAGACCCAGTCCAGTATGGTTCAAGGCCTGCTCCAAGGACTCTTTTTCAGATCTGATTTATGACACAGGGGGGAGCAACATGGCGGCCAAATGGACTGTTATGTGTGTGTTGATAGAAAGCTTTCATCGTAAATTTCTCTCCATAGAAAGATTGCAGCAATACACCAGGCCTTAGACCAGAAGATTAAGAGTGAGGAAGTTACTGAGTATGTTAAGAGAGGTCCTGCTCTCACAGTAAAATGAAGATATCAATAGTATAGGGTCGTTTACATGTGTGCGAGCCGGTTTCGCGAGAAGGTGTGAAAAACTCTAAGGGAAGCGGCTCTTGTTGTTAGGCTGTTACATGGACCAAAGTTTAGTCTGCTTATCTTGCCTTGGGCATGCGCAAAGGGTGCAAAGGGGGTTTCTCCCACTTTCTCCCACGAGAGCGCGAGACGAGATTGTCTTGTGTTGCACTTGCTTGATATTTGACTGTTAGGAAAGGTGTTGGCAAGCTAGTCAACATACCTATGACAATAACATTACAAATAGGCATCAATGTCCAAGCGTGTTATAACAAGCTTGCTAACATCGATGACTAGATGTCTTCCTAGCGGCTAAACTTAGCGAAACCTGTTAAAATTGCTTACTTTGTTTATGACAAACTAGCGAGTAACACTCCGGCAAAGCGGATTACCTGTCACCACTAGCTACATGTTACATCGGACTTGTTTAAGCGGCAGACATCTGCCTAAACAGAAGTGGCTTACATTTCAAGCTATAAGCAGCTTAAACGCCTCATGAGCGGCTTAGACCTAGTTTAGACGGAGCCTAGTTTCACTGAATCGGGTTCATTTTTCACACAAATCGAATCTTTTAATTTCGTAAGGACGGAGTCTGGTAACGAGAGATTTGCGTAAAGACGAACCCATCCGATTGGGATGAACCGACTGTAGTACATACCCCACGCCTGTTGGTGGCGCTTTAGCGCTGCTACAGACAACTGAAAAAACGGGAAAAACGTAGAAGAAGACAGGAGGTCACAGGTAAACAGCCGGTAGACAAGCTACAATTAGCAACGTTTAGCCTAACCGCATAGCCTACATTTAATCTGCACAGTAATACATTATGGTGGTTAATAAAATCGGTGTTCAGAGCAGACTATAGGTTATGTCTGTCATCCCATTTCCCATGAGGCTTTGCTCCGACCATTCTACATTAATTTATGAACAAAAAAAGCAAATTAAATCGCTGGCCAATTTATATTTGTGGCCATGAAAGTTATGTAACGTCTGAATAAAAACAATTAGATCAAGATAGGTAGGCTGGATTAATGAGAGTGAGTTCGAGACACACCATGATGCGATCACGTGGGACAATGACGTCATCAGGTTGCGTGAATCCGTGCACACGAACACCAGCCCCAGTACCGATTCAAATCTACTCACTTTCTACCCCCGATTCGAATCGTTGCAGATACCGTGTGTGGATAGAGAGTGTTCGTCTAAATGATAGGGCTATCTGTATTAGTTTCAGCTTGGACGCAGACAAACTCGACTCCGTGTAAACTAGGCTTTATATTGACACATGTAACCGAGGCTACTGTTAGAGCTAAAGCAAAGAATACAAAGATGCTTGCTAACTTTTTCTTTCACAGATATCTGAGACTAAAATTGATGTCAGTTGACATGACAGTTTCTCTGTGACTCCTGACATTGCATTGGAAAACCAAAAATTCAAACTTGGATCATATGAGCAAATAATGAAGTCTGGATCGGAATTCACAAAGATAACTAACTTGAAAAGCACTAGCTTAAAAATCACTGCATACATGTAAATAAAGTAGAAGTCTTAATGCTAAGTGGCACTAATCACTATTTAAGGAAATGGTACTCATAGCTTTTGAGTAATTGCAAGAATTCATCATTTATCAGGCTGCTGTCCAGTTTATCACCATGGTGATTTGAGTCGGACGTGAGTACTTCATGCCATGGATCAATACCCCTTAAACAAGCCCTATGGATCACCCAGCATGCATGCATCCAGATCCCCAACTTGTTGTTTTCAAGTATATGCTGTTTTGCAGGAATGCAGAGAATGCAGCAGACAATATGGAATACCCTGGCGGGACACTAAACACAAGAAGATAAGCCACCCCATCCCCTTTCAGAGAAACAAAACATGTAGCACGTCTGCACGTACATTCTCCATTGGTCTGTAGCTTCCAGACATATCATGCCAGTCCAATTAGTGAATTACCAGTCAAAACATAGTCTAAAACACTCAAAGACATTCAGTTTTTTGGGGCCTTGCCCAATCCCCCTCCAAAAAATGAAGGGTGGAAAATGTCATTTAATGAGCCCCAAGACAAAGCCTGAATTCTACCAGCAATCTCAAGTAATGACGTTCCTCTAATTCAATTGGCTGATTTAATTTTCTGTCATCCTGAGGGATGGTAGCAGTCAAATGCAGGTCACATTTTCAGTTTGTAGGAGACCTCTTCGTAGCCCCTCACTCTTCGCTACCCACACAGACCACCGGTGCATGCTGTCGACAGCTGTGAAAACTTGGACAGACGCCATTTTGACTGTTTGCAGAACAAGGTCTGGACTCAAAGCACTCCTGAAGTAAAACAACAACGGGTTGGGTTCAGAAGATGTTTTGAGTGCACCTTGAGAAACAACATCTAAACTCTGAAACTTTGTGACATGTAACATATTTTTGATACAGCACATTTTTATTGAAGAGGAACCTTTACAGGAGTTAGTCAGAATCTTACAGCTATCTCTCAGCCAACTTTTCTCGGATTATAACCTTTGCTCTATTAATTACAATTTCGTCAAATCCACGTTTAGTAGACACTGCCTGAAGAACCATCTCGGTAGTAATTTAGATCCTCATTAAACTGTGCGTTTAAAAATGCTTGTGGAGAAATAATTATCGCCTGTCACTTAACCCAATTTAAACATGGATCATTTGCGATTATTTGCTTTGCTGAACACAAAAGGTGAAATGATTGTCATTGGCATTTTGCTTGCTTGTGTCATTATTATATTCACATCCTCGAGAGAAAAGGATGAGGCAAAAGGTTTATTCTACAAATAGCTGCAATTCTTAGAATGCCATTTCAGTTCAGTGCCATTAGGGATGAATAGGTTGTCTAAATCATGTAGGGTTCTTAAATGGAAGAATGCTGTTTGAAAATGGCATGTTTCCCTATACAGAGTCAGACACTGTTCTACGAGGTGCAAGTGTGTGGGGAGACATCAAAGGCAGGAAACCAACAGTTAGGAAGAAGGTTATGTACTGTCATCCACTAATCGTTGACAGGCATGTCCAGAGTCTTTAATCAAAACTCCTGTCTCATGTAGCCAGTGTATTAACACTCTCCCAGTCTGGGTGAATTGGTTAAATGAATGGCCACTGGTGACGGATATGTCATGGTCAGTGAAAAACAGGGATGTAGGGAATAACAAATAAAGCTCATAGCAGCTACTGAGAATGCAGGACAAACAAGCAATTCTTTAATGTTGCTTTTTGTTCCTTCATCATATTTTGGTATACTTGCTGAAATCATGACAACCCGCCTTAACTGAAGCTTTACTCAATATAATCACTTAAGGCCACAGAATTTGTCTTCTGTCTGACAATACTGTATATTATCACTGAGCTACTGTTCAGTAATATATCAACAACACAATTAGTAATTACACAAAGTGTGTGTTTGTTTGAGACCATATCAACATAATGGAAGTCCTGCAGATGCTTGTTGAATCAAATGTATTGTAACACTTTCATTGGGCTGGTCACGTCTCATGGATGAAATCAACACGAATGGCCCAGAACAGTCATCTATCATGGGCAATATACTGGGAAATGAAACAGAGGCAAGGCCATCAAATGCTTCAAAGATCAGTTCAAACAAAAACCTGTGTGCTCAACAGACTGACCCCTGCCACCTGGAAGCAGACTGGGCTGCAGACAAAGGCAGTTGGAGACTCCATGTCAGTCCGAGCCTCAGAGACAACATCAGGCACCAAACTGCTATGAAGGAAAGGATGGAGATGATTTTGCAATTCGTGACCACAGATTTATAAACCGTGCTCATGGATTTGCAAATTACTTCCATGGTCATTTATGTAGGCTACAATGTAATGTACAATTGGCTAATAGATTAGGCCTGTCTATTTTATAACATTTATCCTGACTCTAGATGAAGCAGGATTTGAATTACACAATATTTTGCAGTAATTTGTATTTTGTTATTAAGTTGATACCATTGAAATCCCCTTGATTTTTTTGGTACAATTTTAATGTTGTTTCTAACCAAGGGTGCAAAAGTGATGAAGAGTTTCACATTGATTCAAATCAATTAAGGTTGACAGTGGGATGATTTTTCTATAGCCTACAATTTCAATGATTGTTTGCTATCTGAGCGTCGAAATGTCGAGAATGGAAATGTACATATGACTCATGATTTTTCTCAGTGAACCATATGTCTCTGTGAGACAGTTTACAAGTCCCTGAGTCTTTCTGTTTAATTATGAATTTCCGCTGTTCCACTGATACGTCCCAACGTGCCTACCTTTTATTGCGTAGGAGTGACATTAGGACCACGCGCGCCGACTGAGGCACGGAAAACGAAAACGAGAGAGTTGGGCAGCGCACGTCAGAGGAGCCACTGGGATGCAGCATCAGCATCACTATGACTAAAGACAAGGAGAAGTAAAGCCTGCAACCCCGCCGAGGACGCAGCCGTGGCCGGGAACTTGATGGTGTAGATGAGACGGAGTCAACTTATTTCCATTACTTCCATTTTGTTTTTCTTCTTCTGCGGACAATTACCAAAGTGGCAAAAGAGAAAATTGTTCGTTAGTTGAAGGATCCTCCCCGAAGGAACCATGGATTACACCGGAGGACAAACTCTGATAAAAGTATTTCTGTACATACTGATGGGTAAGTCGATGCGCACACAACCTGCACACAAGAGCTTTTGATACACCAGTCAGCCAGTTTGCAGTTAGACTGGTGGGAAATTAAACTTTCGCGATGGAGTAGCCTAGCCAAACAAAATGCGGTATTTTAATCAGTTATTTTCTTTCAAGGTAGACCATTAGTGTAGTTGACGTGCAAGTACATTTCAAGTTATTCTGTTTAATGGTCAGATTTAATTCAACTCGCTCTCCCCCCTTAAACCGTTGTGCAGATTCCTTGATGTATGTAGGCTAGCTGTTGGGGATTCTTTTAACACACAGGGCGCGGACTGGCTCCTAGGGAGAACATGCTGCAAAAGAACGTCACCACTGCTTGGCTTGGCTCTTTGCTTAGTCCTCTATCTCGACACCAACTAACGACACCCCGCCTCAGTTATGTATCGTGGGCGTAGGTGTCCGTTCAGGTGTCTATATGACTGCAGACGAAAGATTTTACACTGCCACTTATCCCGTCACATTTGCGTCCTTTATCCCGTTTTTCACTCTTGAGTTTACGCCTCTAGACATTAAGCAAGCATATAAGCTTGTTTTGCATATCAAAGTGTGCATCAGTGAGCCAGGGACAAATAGTTTAACATTTCACAAGTAGTTTCTGAAGTGTTACAGTTTTTTAATATTTAGACATATCTGATACAATGAACAATACAATGAAAATAGCTACGAAATGTGTATTTAAATGTGTAGTCTTAGTACACTGTAGTACTCAGCACAACTGTCAAAGGTTCTGCATTTTCAAAGCGCTATTTTAATGTGGAATTTCCTCTGCTCCACAGTGTGGTTTGTTGTCCAGTTTGAAAAAAAAAAAAAATCATATTAATCCAACGTTTCAATATTCCAATATCAGTGTTGATGCAGTCTTGTAAAAAAAAAACAAGGTCTGGTGTGATGTGGTACAGGTAAATATATATTTTAGGAGGCTTTGGACAAAACATGAAGTGTCATTAGTTGAGACAACAAAGTGGTATACTGGTTTATTTAAAGGTTAAAATAAGCAAAGCTATTGGTGGAATCAATTGTGAAGTATTAGATAGACTGGGATTCTAAAGCAGTGTTGGAACATTGCAGGGAAAGTTGGATTTATTTGTTATGCCATGGTTTTAAATGTGATTTTCTTTCTTTCTTCCTTCTGCTCTGACTGACTGTAGTGTTTCATGCTTGTTTATTTCTTGTTCACTGGACCTGAAAAAAAACAAGAAATCTACGGTACAGCATAATAACAGAACTGTTTCCATCTAGATAACTAAAATATGTTTTTCATAAACTTCTGGCTCAGTAGATGAAATAAATTGGTCTCAACCTCAAAGTATTCAGGACAATCATTAGACAGTATTTGTAAAGTTTGTAAAGGTTCCAACTAATTTATTGAATTTCAAAAGCCTATCACATCAAAAGGATTTTATAACAGACAAACAGTAGAAAAGGATGCCACATAAATTCATAATAGAGGTAACAGTGTAAGTTCTGGTCGACAGCAAGCAGAACCAAAACACAGTTAGTGCTCATATTTCCCTTCAGATAAATTAATCAAAAACAGAAATAAGAAGTCCTACAAAAAAGTAGAATGTGTTCAATCTTGTTTTTCAAGGCGTTCTTAACCAAAGACATCACACTAGTTCTGTAAACATGCTGCCACAATACTGTAATTCTTTGATGACAGAATCATGATTTAGATGTAATAAATCTGAACAGCAACGTGCTGTTTTGTGACATTCTGGTTTCTAACAGCTTGTTATTGTCTTGTCATGAGCTCAGAAACTCAAGTGAGAGTGTTCCAAATTGGTCCCGGAACATGGTAATGACAGCACAATTCCTTGGGTTATGAGGAAATGCAGATAAAAATCACTTAATCCAAGATTGGGAGTGGGAGGCGTTGAGGGTAAACACATAATTTGGAGCAGGTTTCAAAAAACAAAAAAAAACAAAAGGGACCCAGGCCAAGACCTTAATAGATACAGCTGCTTCTCTACGGCAAGTGATTGGAGTCATTTAGCACTGAATTACTAGATAAATAATTCACAGTCCTGTTATCAAATATGGGTAAAACATGCACACATTTGGTGTATTCAAGACCGTTCACGTAGCTCTGTCTGTCATTATGTTGAGCTTTTGAACAGTGTAAATGTGTAGATTGTAGATCAAACTAGTTTGGTTTGAACCAACGTGTTTTGAGATCTATATGTTTTTTCATTTGGGAGATTTGCTAAGTGCTCTCTCATTCTACGTTCTTCCTCCTCAGCCAATGTCCTCTAGGTTAGAGAGGCAGCCAGTGACTGCAAGTGGATGGAACTGGTAGATTATGGTCACATTTACACAAGTCTTTCACATGAAATCAATCTGAAGCTATCCCAGCAATACTGTTTGTAATCGGAAACATAATGGCTTTGACTGTCATGAGTTGCACACAATCTAGCATTCATTGAATTTTCATAGTTCTGAAGATGATTGCGGTATCATCTACTTCCATGGTCTTTTGTTTCGTATGCTAAACCCAGAATTATTTATATACGTGTGGCATTGTTATACTCCAATCATCTTCTTCGCTTCTAACCAATGCTTCTATTATTATTTAACACACACAAGCCAGAGCAGCTAGAGCAGCCAGATAAGCCTGCATACACTTCTGGCTCAGTAGATGAAAACATTTGTACCAGATGAAACCACATTACTCATAAATAGCAATAGACATTACTAAGGAGAATATCATTGAGTCATAAGACTAAACAGGTTTGGTGAATAGAAAACCATTTGGACCTGATGTTGCATACAGTTTGTAAACAGTGACGATCAAACATATAGATTTGCGTGGTATTAAACTACTAAAGAGGTGTGAAAGCATCAGCATTAAGGGCCTTATATAGTACACAAAACGGTCGTGTCGGATGGTTGGACAGTGGGCGGGCGGCCGGATAGTACGTACTAGTTAGCATTTGTGTCCCTTTATAGTACTCCAACGGCTGTGGGTGCTGAAAACAATTCTCTTCCACAACAGTAGGGGGAGTAACGGTTTAAGTCCCGAAAGACAAGCTACCCCATGACGTCTTTGTGCGATGGAAATCGTTAGTTGGCTTTACCTCTCCTCCACAACAGTCAATTTCTACTCTCCCACCAGCTGCCACTACTCAAATGCAACAGGTGTCAGATACACAATATTGTGACTGTGTCTAATGCTATATAGACACCTGATAGGGCAAACTTATCTTTATCATGGGAGAATGCGGGGGAGTAAAATGCTCCCGAAGTAGATTACATGTTTTTAACTTCGGGGTTAATTCCCTTTCGTCTACTGCTGGCTAGTTAATACATAGTCTACAGACAGCCGGAAAGGTTAATAAACAGAATGAAATAGCTACACATTACACACTATGTTTTAATAAAACCCACGTTACTCACATACGGGTTAACACTGTTTGTTACAGCACATAAACGTTTGTCCCTACATCCAAACTGCGTCACCGTTGTCCCTCCCTGTATCTGCTCCAGCCGCACCATTTTACTTGCAATGTGAATCAATGTTGCACCTTAACATGTCAATGTTGCACCTTAATCATTGCCATTTGTTGCACCTTAATCATTTTCTACAAACATGATATGCGGTGTAGTAAACTGAGACTCTATTCACTACTGCACAAAAACTAGACACGTTTGCAACGTTTGAAATGAAGTAGGTAAAACAACTTTCGCCAATATCTCCGTAAGGGAGATGGGTTGTGTGCTCAAATTTCCTGGGATCAAAGAAATTCATGTATTCATGTGCAGACTAAAAATCACGTCTCAGGATTTCTGCGCAAGCACGTTATTTCGGGTGTCTCAACTGTAACTAATACCACTGTCATATAATTATGAGTTCAGTAAAATACGGAGCAAACACAGTTTTCTACCGTTGTTGAAACACATCTTTAATTGCCGTCGCTCATGCTGGTTCTCTGGCAGTAGGCTACTTGGGCCGGCTCATGTATTGTGATATAGGCCTACAGGGAATAGTTTTCAAGGAAAGGATCTGCGCCTTTGACAGTGGCTGTTATGCATAGGCTATATGGATATAAAGGTAATGAAACAGGAAACGCTAGGTCCAGAAATGTTAGTTTCCGGAGTTGATGTCGTATGGAAATTAGGTTGTAATGTGCCAATCACGGCCAAGGAGTATCCGTCGCCATGAGCGGACCGACAGAAATTTTTGCGGGGACACGGAGAGCTGTCCGACGTCTCTGGAGAGCACGGAGAGGGCGTTTCAGCTACCGGAGAAGGCGTTTCACTTACCTGAAGGCGTTCCTATGTGCCCAAAAACGTGTCGTACGGAGTAGCATAAAAATGCCTTTATGCTCCACACCTACGGTATCTGTATAATAATAAACCATGTTCTGCTTATAATGCAAATTTTTGTGTAGTGCTTTGGGCTGTTTAGTCCCTGATGACATCTTCCTCTAATTTTGTTTGCCAATTTGTGAGGCCTACATAGTAATAGAACAGTTTTCAGTAAGCACCATCCTTATTTAAA
Organism: Sprattus sprattus; assembly: GCF_963457725.1. Taxonomy (NCBI): domain Eukaryota; kingdom Metazoa; phylum Chordata; class Actinopteri; order Clupeiformes; family Clupeidae; genus Sprattus; species Sprattus sprattus. Next base: position 9,434,001 of record NC_137911.1, read on the forward strand.
TATCCAGGAACTTTGCTGTCACCTGTTGTTGGTTCTTGTAGCTTGTATGGTGCACTTTTTTTAAGATACCACATGGAACCTTTAACGCTTCCTTCTTTTGATAGGCACTTAAGGCACCCCACATAGTTTCAGATATAACTTTTTGAAAGGGCAATGTGCTGCACTAAGGACATACCGATACAATATATGCTCTAGTTTGACTGTTAGTCGCTTTGGATTAAATCACCTTCTGGGAGGCTGTGGAAGGCACATTAGCTGTGTTTTAGCCAAGTCAAACACATTACAAGGAGAGAATCAGACTGACAGAAAGAGTGGAAAATGCTCACCCGTCTGTCCAAAGCAGAGAGGGTAAACAAGTGGTTCTGGCTGGATGCAGTTCAGGTCCTGTGTCGGGGGGAGACAGTGAGCAGATCTCAGGCGATGGCTCGTCGTCTGGAAATTTTGAGCTTGTCCTGTCAACGCTTGTTGTACAGGCACTGAAATGCAGTGGAAATGAAGTGGTTTGGTGTGCAAGAGGGACACAGATGAGTGTGTCTGTGAGGAAAGATAACTTGTTGCAGGGTACATTCTTCTAGCAAAACTGCAATATAAATAGCAAATGTGCGGGAAACAGTGGTCTGGGGTCTCAAATGTCTTATCAGAAGTCATGCGAAAAGTCAAGCAAATTAGAATTTTTTTCACGTTTTTCGGTTTTCAGTTAAGAAAATGTAAAAAAATAACATTTTGGAATTTGAGAGAGACCTTCGGACAGCTTTTTTCCCTGAAAATGTTCTAACTGACTGTCAAGATTTAGGTCTGTAAATGGGTTGCATCATAGTGCATAACAGACTTTGTCAGAACGCGTGGGTGCGGTGGAAAGTCATGTGCTTGGTAGGCAAAATAACAGTTTGCTGTATAGGCACATGTGGGTTCCTTAAATTGATTAACCAGCCCCGCAAGCCAGCTAACCAGCTTAATGTCAGTTTGCCTAGCTGTGTAGGCTCATAAGTGCTCAAAATGTCATGTTGAATAGACAACATTTTTTACACTCTAAAAGATTGTGCTGTCCTCCGACGAAAACGCCTAAATCTAACAACTCCAAACTGAATTCAAACAGAATTACAAAAGTCTAGCAAGGTAATTATTTAGTGAACTATCAAGCTCAGTTGTGAACCAAGATTACTTAGTTGTTAGCGTAATTTTTGAAAAGAGTGAGAAAACTGAGTTTCATACTTTTTGGACTTCCTATGCCTGGCTTGATGGTCATCTACAAGTGGCTTTTGTTACCATGGACACCAAGTGATTGACAAATAGATCAGAATCAGCGACCTGCTTATTAAGTGCATAGAGGTTGAACAGCTAATTCTTCCAGTGAAACTTTTATTTCTGGTCATCCACCAAAATGGATTCTGTCTCAGTGTACTGAATCAGTACCAGTGCTTAGGCATGTCAGAAAGCTTGATCTGAGAGCTGTGAATTTGATTGACAGCTAGGAGTGTGATGTCAATAGCACATACTTTGGAGCCAGGTTATCCAGCACCCAAAGCAGATCTCAAATAAATCCATCAGTCAAATGTGAACAAGTATTTATCTCCAACGCACATCAATACTGCTCAAATCTGCGCGACTTAACCCTCCATGCTTCCTCTGTCAATATCTCTCTCCATGGCCAACTCTGTCTAACTTTGTCTCTCCCTCTGATCTGTCCATCTTCTTGATTTCTTCCTCTCTTTCTCTCTCTTTCTCTCTCTTAATTTTATTCTTACCCTGGCACATCAACAGGGACAGGAGTCAGGAACAGGAGTCATTCATCATATATATTTATAGTAGACATTTAGAATAGTCATTCATAACGAGCATTTGATTCTCACCCAAGTCAGGCACACTTGAAATTCCTCTGCTTACATTATGCAGTCTAAGTGTTCCTTTGTTTACAGAGTGCGGTAGGTAAGAGCCTCTTGACTGCCATTATCCAGCTTCTGGAACGATCTCTCTAAAACGTTCATCTGATTATTCTAGCTGTTCCTATTATGATGATGTAGCCGCAGTAGAAATTATGAGAGGCATGAGACAGTGGGGCATATGGTCACAAGGCTTTAATTGGATGTTATCAATCACAGCTATAATCTAATGAATGAACAAGAGAGTATCTGCTCTTGACTGATTTTGATGACAATGTTGTCATAACTGTCATTAAGCATTGATATGAAGGTAATTTGGGAGACTAATGCACACACGAATCTCCAGTCTCTGAATACTAATATTGACCTTGTTTGTCATACACTATAGTTTGTCATAGCTCAAACATTCTGCGATATTCTGTTAAATTCATCATTACCTTCAGTGAAGGTGAAGTTTAGAGATTTGTGGCACTAGCGTGGTGGAAAAGTGGTAGGAATTGTCTGCTTCATGCACTAAGTATGAATACTGATACATCACTGGTCTAATGTTTTGAGCCTGTTTGTCATTCCATGATATACCTGTGTTTTTCTATTTCATTATGTATGAGATTTGTGCGTGCTTGACTACTAATTGAACTTGGTTGTCAGTCAGAGGGTCCATATCTGATCAACATACATTGCATGTGCTGTCTATTTAAAAATGTGTCTCAGCTTGCTAATGAATTCACTAATTTGATTATCTCTCAGACTTCAATTCGCCTTTCCAGCGTACACCTAATGGGACATGCATAACCATTAATTAACTCACATACTAATTTGATTCTCAGACAATTGCGTGCCATAGGCCGATTGTCAAGGCTAAAAAGAAAGCAAAACACTTGAGATGGCAGACAAGTGAAATATCCATCTCTTCCCATCTGGTGTCTAAAGAGAATAGGCACACTTGTAAACGAATCATGTAAATGTTGTCACAAGGGATATTTCGCTACAGTGTATTTAGAAGTCCTCTTCAGATGAATTAAGCTGTAAGACCCTCTGTGCCACCCTCTGCAATCACTTCAGTCCCTTAATGACAGCTGATGGCAGGGGTGGTGGGTGATAATGCAGTATGACTGTGGTCAGACAGCAGGTTGAACAAGAAAAGCCAAAATGTTGCAGGAAAAAGCAGTTTGAGCTGAGCTTCGTCCATAACATTTTATAATGATTGAGTCTATACCCTATTAAGAAATTGAGTTATTTTTAGAAATAACGTTAAAGTTTTCCAAAGTCGAAGCAGGCTTAAAAAGTTTCACCGTTCTGAAAATGAGCATGACTAATTAATCATAATATTTTCTATGAAGGGTGAGCTCTAAGTCTTAACCAGTAGGGTCCAAGAATATAGTTATCCCAAAATATTAGGATAGCTTTATTGGTCAGCCTGTAAAAATAGATCATATTTGGGGTTCATTAGTCACAAGCGGCTTCTACTGATGAGAACAAGAATGCTAACAAAAGTATTAATTATTATTACATTTTACCCCAAACTTGCTCAATTTACATTCCCACAGGTTCTCATTCATTACACTGGTAAACATGCTTAAGATTTAAAAATAACAGTTAACTGTGGTGTGTGTTTTAACAGACAAAGTCACATTCAAACAGTGAGAGAAAGCACAGAGCTGTCCGCCCCGGTTTAGGCCATAGAACAACACAGGACCTTTGTTTGTAAATCAGCTGTCTTGTGTGTTATGGGACAAAAACTGGGCCTGCTCTAGTCCACACTGTGGTGCTAGGTGTCTCTCTCTGATGGGTCTCTCTCTCTCTCGATCTCTCTCTCTCTCTCTCTCTCTCTTCTCGTGTGGAGAAAAATTGCTCAGGGATTGTTTGGCGAAATAGCGGCTGCTTTGACTGGAAACAGGCAGGCTCCAAAGGGTTTTACGGGACAGAGACAAAAAACAGAAGCATGTCCATCTTCACACTCAATCAGATCCCAGAGGTCCCAAAAACTGTGAGGACTCTGTAAGCTGCAGAGCTGCTATGTTATTATTCACTAATCAGAGTGGAGAGTAGTACTGCTTCACTTATCTGAGTTAATACAGTAAGTGCTGTGAATAGTGAATTAGTGAATACTGAAACATGCCTTCAAGCAGAATGCTCTTACCTCTCTCTATAATATGTTAATGTAATCCCTGGGAATGGTGGTGATGAGGGGAGAAGTTCTTAAAGCTTGTTATAAACCTTTAGCATAACCACCTGCAGAAAGGGAGGCATTCAAATGCCCTCAGTGGAACAGGGAAAAACAACGAGTCAGTGGAGATGTACGTATTGTTCACAAAAGGCTTTGTGTTTTGAGAGAGATAAATGAGAAAATATAGGGGTACGCTGCCTGACACCTCATTCCACCCCCATCAGGAAAGACTCACTGTCCGTAGGGAGAACAAAGACAGCCAGCATACACCACAACAATTCCTCAGAAAAGCCCCAGAAGTAGCAGGGTGTCTTTTTCAGAACTGGGGCTCTGTGGACAGGAGGTCATGATATCCATCATGTTGTTTACATCATTCTATTCTGGTAGAATATATCTGAATGAAAGCATGAAGCTCAATCTGTAAGCGTTAACCGATTCATTATATGATCATGGTGATAGGAATGAAACATCTTTAGTTTACACAGCTATGTAGTGATTGATACTTTGTCTCTTGGTCTGATTTAAGGCATTTGTTTGGGCATTGTATCAGGATACTGTCTACCACCATGGTAAGGCCTAGGACATTTTTTTTTGTGTTTCCTGTTTCCGGACCGACCCTAAAAAAACCTGCCAACCCTAGACATTTTTTTATGGTGGGCCTCTGGCAAGGGACATAAATGACACCATGATCTAATTAATCGGGGGGTTTCAAAGTGGGGGTTCCATGTTTTGTTTGCTGGCTGCGAAATGCGTGCGCGGTAATTTGATTAACATTCTTTGACATCCTAGGTTCACAAAGTGACATGTGCGATCTTACACCTGTGTGTAATGTAGAATTATAGCTCAACTGGGCGGGCAAACATTTTTTGGCTCATATCCCGATCTTCAAAGCAATATGACTTCTTCCTGAAGCGCGTCTCTCTCGCAGAACACGAATGTCTATTCTAATTCAGGCACACATCAAACATTTTTTGCAATACCATGTCTACATTAAATAAAATAAACAAAATACCCTAACAGTAGCGTCACTTAGCCTATTTGATGTCTACATTTGTTTGCAGGAGCAGTTAACCATTCTTCCGTAGGTATAAACAACAAAATGCAGCGCAATCATTTAGAATCGCTCGCAACTTAAATGTACATCGCTCATCTCCGAATGGTACTATTCTCGTTACATCATCTTGTTACAGATAAGAAAATGTTGTATTTGTTTAAAGTTCACTGTGAACACAAGGTGACAATGATATAGTATACAGTTTGAAGTATTTGCAGTCATGTTTTTGTCATGATTGTCCTATCTAATGAAGGATAAATGTATCCACAGATTTGTAACCATTATGCACAAAATTATGACATTGTAAAAATAAATGTCCTCATGTATTTCAGTTTTACTCTGTTAAACTGTATTGTATCACTAGAGTTTTGGCCAAAGTAAAAAAAAAAAAAAAGTTAATCCCTACCTACCTACCCTAATTTTTTCAGGGCTGAAACAGGAAACACAAAAAAGAAATTCCTAGGCCTTAGTGCAGGTTGACAGAATAAAGTCCTGTCTCGCAGTTGAGCGCATTAGTAATTCTTCATCCTTCAAAGCGTACTCTTTAGTTGAAGATAAAGTGAAGCACTTTGGTGCATCAAAAGAGATGAGACCCATTTGTTGGAAACCTGAATGCGCTGCAGAAATACAGACAAAACATATTTGAAAATATATTTTGTGGCATACGCAATTACTTTTGATTCGCCCAGTCGAACCGTAACACCAGCAAACAATTAAAAGCAGCTCGGTGACTACATACAACAGGCAACACTCAATGGCTGACACTGTGACACATCTGTGAAAAGCTCTAGGGGAAAAAAAGAGCCACAATTTTATGAATAGTTTCATTTCTTCTGATCCTCTGTGTCCATAAACCGTGGAATATGTTTCAAGGCTAATGTGGTAGAGTAGTTTGGCAATATCTTCCAGAACGCTAATTGAATCCTTGCACCAGTCGTGCAATCCTCATCCTTGGTAGCAGTTTTCTGCTCTTCTTTTTCTTTGGGGTTCAGAGGAAATCTTCATTCTTCATCTTCACTTGTCATTTTCTGTGACTGTAAAGAATTCCTGGCAGTGGTATTTAGCAAGACTCTTCAGTACCTGATTAGTGCATGGTTTTCTGGAAACTTAAGTTGGATAATTTCTCACACCTCCAAAAGATAATGGAAAGAACCTTCTAGAATGGAATTGAGGCATGATGGGAAATCAGCAGGAGGTGCAAAGTGGGTGGCGAACATATTTTTAAATCCTGAGGTTTTAAAGTAGAATTGAGGATAGAAGATCGAGGAACCTCTGGTCCTTTCTTATAATTCAATGCTAGCTGCAACCAATTACATAAAAACAAATTAAATTACATGGCCTTATTTTTTGGAAATGCCAAAAGTCTTATTCACTGGTTATGAATGGATCCTCTGAAGTATAACTGCAAAGGCTCTCCCCCCCCCCCATCTCGCTCCCTCTCTCTCTTTCTCCCCTCCTCAACAACCTAGGCCACTAGTATCTGAGGCCTCATTTCTTGCAGATATCCCAAACAAACCATCTGTACGTTGCTATACATAATATGCTTCCATGGAACGTAAAACATCACACACCAATTCTTGGATCTTCAGCTACATCAATTCCTTTTGTCTGTGGTCAGTGTGGTAAAGGTCATGCTTATTTATACGTAGTATCCCAGCTAAGTATGATCATGGGGCTATGTAATCAGAAGAAGACCCTTAACATACCTGTAATCAAAACATGGTTGCGCTGTGGAGGCACTTACAGTAACAGACAACTTGAAAGTTCTGGTTCATATTAAGACTCTCCTTTCCTCGACAATGAACAGGTGTGTAGGTTTGTGTGTATATGAGAATATGTGGCTGTGTATGTGTGTGTGTGTTTGTGTGTGTGTGTGTGTGTGTGTGTGGGTGTGTGTGTGTGTGTGTGTGTGTATGTGTGTGTGTGTGTTTCTCATTGAAGGTGAGCCCTGAGGCGATGTTATGGATAGTGGCCAAAAACAGTATCTGGAGCACAATATCCTGTAATGGAATGAGATCGTTTTCCATCGGAATGTGAGAGTGCTTCTGGAACTCTGTTTCTTGTTATTGTGGGTTTTATTTTTTCATTAAGGTTCAAGTCCATAAAAACGAACTATCGGTAGATATTACAGATGACTTCAATTACTCTGATACACCCGGGCCTCTGCTCGACCTTTCATGATTGCGTTCATATCCCAAGACATTTTGTCAAGCCCCCAAGGTCCGCGTGCTGAATCCCTTTACATATTTCATTGTGGTTAATGTGTCATTCCAAAAATGAAAGACATAAGCCTTCATTCTTTTAAAGCCATTATGCATGTTCCAAACCCTCTTTGCAATTACACAATTTGTGTCTGTACAAGGAGTCACTAGTGTCCAGAAAATAATTTGACCTCATGTCGAATTAGCATAGTTTTCAGTTCTTAACTAAACCATGTGTTTATTTTGGAAATCCAATGAGTAAGCCGTTCAAAGCCCCCGGTGTTCTTACATTCTACCCATTAGGGCTATCCTTATAGATGCAGTACAATGAATACTACATGTTTGTTTCATGAGCAACACCCAATAGACAACACACAATAGTCGATTATCATGTTAAAGATTCATTAGGTAGCTCTCAGCTAACAAACAATGATTTTGAAAAACAGGAACAACCTTACATTTGTGTTTTTACTGTTTTGCCAAACAAAGGACAAGTATACATAAACTATTTAAGTGACAACTTGTTAAAGTCCACAAAACGATTTGCTTGTGCTTTTAAAAACTCTTTTCAGGATATGTAGAATGTTGTTGGGTATGTTTTGAATTTGCATTAGATGTCACTGTTTGTTTCTCTTTTTGTATGATCTTAAAGTTGTTTGTCATGTTTTGTCTTTAAGCCTTGTATGTACGGTGTTTTGCTATATCATTCAGTCAGTTTAGCCGACCAAAATCAATTATGGATTCGCACCAAGATCATACTCAATTTGGCTTAGGGATTCATTAGCTGTGATATGATATACTGCAACATAATTGTGTATGCGAAATGGGCTGTTTGTGAGGAATTGAAAATTGCCTGCACAAAATGAAAGGCTACATTAAATCCTTTTGCTGTTACCCCTCATTATCCATATTATTTCCCACCATGATTGGCTGCGGAGCATCATGATAAACATCCAAACAAAAAGCATTTCCAGCTCTGTGATCCATCTTGCTAATTACAATGATAAGCGCTAAACTGGTGGGAAGACAGTTCCAGCGTCAGATCAGTTGTTAAAAGCTCCATTACAGCACATGTACACCGGCCAATCATCTGGTGGTTTCTGGAACCATTTCAGCGTGCTAGGACAACAGTCTGGGTTAGCGTGAGGACGGGTTTGGACAACCTGAAAAACACTTGACCTTCAGCCACAGTGTGTGTGTGTGTGTGTGTGTGTGTGTGTGTGTGTGCGTGTGTGTGTGTGTGTGTGTGTGTGTGTGTGTGTGTGTGTGTGTGTGTGTGTGTGTGTGACAGAATGACAGCGCACACTGAACAGAATAAAATAACACTCTGACATCTTATCTGTTCCTTTGAGGCACAAGGGATCCGATGTCATTAAATATTATGATAACTGAGAAGGAGGCTGAATCATGGTTTTGGTCCAAAATTCCTTTTGTGGAATGTAAGTTCATACTGCTTTGAACCCAGGATAATGTAATCATTATTTTCATAATTAGGGAAATTTATGATGACATGGAATCTGTGGATGTAACGATACTGAGAAACGCAGTATAGTGTCACTGGATGGTCATTCTGATGAGGTAAACAGAGAGAGCTCCACTCCACCCAGTTCCATTAGTCAGTAGAAAAAGGTGGTTTCCTCCTCTTGAGCCAGTTTCAAAGCCAGAGACATTTTTCATGCTCACAACTATGTAGCCAATGCTGACAAAAAGAAAAACAGCACTGCATCAACATATACTCCAGCATGGCATCAACATATCCTCCAGCTATTTGATAGTTTGAGCAGTTTGGTTCCACCAAGTTCATTCAAGTGCCCCCCCTCCGTCTTCTTTCTCTTCATAATGTGAAGATATTTCATGCAGGGGATTTATTGACTTTTAGTGGCATCACTAAGGGCCTGATTTACTAACAGGATTGCGCCCATTTCAGGCATAATGTAGCTGTCGTAAACATAAAACGGTATTTACAAAGGAGGCACATTTGAGTAGAGGCGCATTTTTACGCCTTGTGGGTGTGAGGCGCAACGAGGTGGGAGGGTATAAGAAACGTGGGCGTGAAGTGCAAATATATGGGAGGTGAGAAGTTAAGTGCGCCTAATGATGTATTGCGTGGTATTTACTAAAACTGCCTGGCGAGCACGCGTCTCTAATTTGCGGGCTAATTCTCCGCATCATAAAAGAACGTCTTAACCAGGAAGCGCATTTCCATTGAGTCTGAAAACGTTGATATGGCAGCAGTTATAAGAGCAAGGCGAAGAAAGAAGACAGAGACAGCGCACAAAAATAATTTTTTCAACTCGTATAATACTTTTTCAGTTAAGCGAACCACAAATCATTAGACGGTACAGGTTAACCAGCCACGCAATACTTCAATTACTGGACCAGATCAGAGACGACATCATACCCTCCACCCGGCGATCACATTCCATTCCATCAGTTGTTAAACTCCTGGCAACATTTGCAAATATTGGCCTCCGGATAATTTCAAACAGTTATAGCATCTGCAGTTGGTATATCTCAGCCTTCGCTCAGCCAAATATTCACCCAGGTACTCGACGCATTGCTATGGCGCACTGGTCAATATGCATTTCCCCACTACGATAGTTGAAATTAAACTTTCTGAACGTAATTGGAGCCATTGATTGCACCCACATGCAAACAGTCCCACCTTCAATCCACGAACACATTTACCGAAACAGAAAGCACACATATTCAATGAATGTCCAGGTCATATGTGTTGCCAACATGACCATTACTAACGTGGTAGCCAAATACCCTGGATCTGTCCATGGCAGTTTTATCTTCCTGAATAGTGCCCTCTATCCATGATTGAGCAACGGTGATTTTGGAGAGGCCTGGCTACTTGGTAAATGTATTTGTTTCAGTGGGGATGTATTGTAGTGAACCCAAGTCCCTTGTAGAACTTATTTATCTCGCCATGTACACATCTACGTGTATATTGTTATAATAGACAGTTTTTTTCATTAATGCCACCAATAGCATATTCTTTATAATCGTGTTCTTTTAAACATCTCGCTGTAGGTGATGGCGGGCAGAACAACAATATAACCGCGTGCACACATTGAATCTGGTTCAGTGATTGAGCGGACGTGAACCAATATATCTATCTCCTCTTTGCTGAACCTTAGTTTTTTGTTCCTCGAATCTCCATGGTGGCAGTAACTTGCAGGCGATTTCTCCCGTCTTTTAACAGTGCGCTAAATAATGATTGCCCAACGCGGATCTGGTTTGATAAATACCACGGAAAAACACTGTGCGTTAATGTGCGCCTGGCAAAGGCGTTGCAATGTTAGTAAATCAGGCCCTAAAGGGCGGAGTTAGCACAGAGTGCCCAGCGCGGATCTAGTTAGATAAATACCACGGAAAATGCGGAAAAACAACGTGCGGTAATGTGTGCCTTGGCAAAGGCGCAGATTAAGCTGCGGTCGCAATGTTAGTAAATCAGGCCCTGAGTGTTTAGGGCCTAGAGACCATGCCAGGGATTATACATCTTTATGGTAAAAGTTAATCGAGGGGATCCTGGAGAGATTTAGTCAGGAGGCCCCTGTGCTGTCAGCCTTTCTTCTACAGAATAATCAAGAGGAAAGGCTATCCCGAGGCTGTTCACACTCCTCTATCTTTCTCTCGGCACCCATTAGAAACTTGCTGTGCTGCATGATTGGTGTGATATCGCCCCTCAGTTGGAGGTCTCTGTGTGACTTAACTGCCAAACGTGGTTTGGTTGGTGGCCATTCTCTGTTGAAAACCTGAAGAAAATTTTGCTTCACCTTTCTCTGGATCGTCTCATCATGTTGACCAGCTTCATTGTTTGCACAAGCAAATTTGTCTGTGTCTCAAAGCGTGGTTAAAGTGGGTTGATGTCTACCAAGTGCCAGGCGAAAGGTTCATTAAGATCATTGTGAGGAGAGCTTGATGTATTCTTATGCATTCTATTATACTTTAAAGTCGGTAAAACCACAGTGCCTGCAAAAAAAATGATTTATGTGGTGATATGGCACAGATGTTCGTCCTCAACTGTACTTGTTGAAACCGCAGAAAAACACCAGAACACCCCCCAAGCAACCAGCGCCCACCAGGGTGGTAGTCAAAATGGGGGATCAGTCATGTGTTCACCTTTGAAGCTTTTAAACATTGATACCCATCTGACTCTTGTCAAAGGGCCTGTAGGATCCCCCCAGACCTGGGCCCAATGCCCTTGTACTCCCCGGTGTCACGGTGTCGTTTGCATCTCTTTAGATCAAGGGCTGGGGTTACATGAGTTCATGAGTTCCCTCAGGCAGTGAAGGATGAAGGTCTGCCTCTGTTTAGGCAGACAAGTGCCTCGGAAAGTAGGGCAACGTGTGGCACACTGTCTGAACTTACTTTCCCCTATTCAGAGACCTTTGCGTTTATCCTCTCATGATGCACGTTAATGCACTAAATACTGCGAATCAGTAGCCAAAGCCCTGATGTCAGTTTATAAGTGGCGGAGCATGGTCATTAAAATGGCTGCCATAAACAAACTGGCCTCAGGACTGAAACATGTAAATTCCATTAACTCTCCACAAACGGACGCTCTATTCATGCCTGTTGTCACGACATGCCTCCCAGGTCTGTGCCTGTAGTTTCCTCCATTCTTCTAAGCAGTAAAGTGTACGGTCTTCATAGGAAGTGATCATAATCCTCCCACTCTTAGACGGGATGTGACTGTGACTGTAACCCTGGACCGGGTCTTCTGACATGAAACAAGCTGGTGGAATAATGTCAGTATGTATGTCAGTGTTGAGATGTTTCTCACGTAGTGCAGTCATAAGGGCAGGGCTGCATTGTGGCTCTGAAGGGAAGTTGAAAGTGTGTTGCCAAGCAAGCACAGCTGTCTGCAAGATGGGCTGATGCCGGCATATGGCTTCTAACAGCTGCACCAGCACATTCTCACTGTTTTGAATGAGTCAGAGATGCAATTGTCACACTCTATAATGAAACATTTGTCCCAACTTGGCAGCAAAACAGAGAACAACCCAGCAGGTACACACATTTGGTGGTGGAAAGGTATTTTTAGAGACTTTTGTTGGAGTTGGAGCATGTGTAGATTTCACGCAACTATGTTTTATTTACTTATTTTTAACAGTACTTTTATAATTCCACAGTCATTATGACAATGAGGACCGCTTTGAGAAACTAGATACAGGTGCAATTTATATTTAGTTCGTCTGTACCATTTCCTGTCTCTGATGATGCTTTTCATTCTTACTTCCTGATTAACCGTAAATATTATGGCCCCTCAGCAGGATATTGTACAGTCATAAACATCCACTGCTGTCACAATCTGTCCTTATTAAAACTTTCTTTGCTCTAATTTAATTTCCCTGTCTTTTGGCAATGTGACCATGGCGTATTCATTTATTTTCACCCTCAGGCCTACAGACAGTTTTTTTTTCTTCTCTGAGCCATTTGCTAAAACCTAATGACGTTGCTGCCCCACTCATCCACACTCTTAGGCCCAAACTCTTCTCCTTTTTTCTGTTTAGTTGAGACGTGTTGTGTATGTGCCATCTTCCTTGTTAACCATCTGTAGCCAATAGATGCGGTGGGGTTTGTCACATGATTGACTGTTCCGCTGGAACCCTGAGGGCCACACTTGTGGTGCCTGTGTCAGCGTCCGCTGCCACTTTGAAATCTGGGCCATCTTGTCGCAAACGCTCTCAGAATAATTTCTGGTGTGAAATCTCTCCAGCACGTCTGACCCTTTTGTGCATACAAGTACATCTGCTATCTATTCTATAATTAAACTCTTTGTGCTGTCTATTTGCTATTTTCAGTCCTTTCAAGTTCGTTTTTTTAGCCTCAGCCATGATGTCTTTGCCCTGGAGCCGTAACTGCTTTGGAAGAAAATTAAATAAAAACTATTTTCATTGAGAAGTGTGTCTGGGTTAGTATGCCTACATGTACTATGTGTAAGCTGTAATGTGAATAGAGGGAGTGTGCATTCAGTATATGAAATGCATATTTTATATACAATCTATTCAGAGGTTGTTAAACGGCCATCTGAAACTAAGAGGATACCCCTTGAGTCACTGGAATGTCATTCTTTCGGTAAAGTGTGTTTCGCCGGATTCAGCTGAATTCACAGTCAGTTCCTCAAGTCATCTGAAAATATTATACTTCTATCCAACATCAAAGAGGCTTTTTTTCTTTTGCTATGTGACCTATTTTCGTCCTCACACAACTGTGGCTCATCTCTGGCACTCAGAGATTCGTAACTGTCTAATGCTCGATTGTGTTTTCACTCATCTGCCATAAGCTCTTTACAACACCTTTTGGAAACCAACTTGCTTTATGTGTTGTGTTAGTAATTGGATTAAAGGCCACTGAAAATTACACCTGAAAATGCTGCTCGTGGATTGTTCGTTTAGTGAGCAGTTTACAAACGTTTCCAAATTTACACTTCCTCTCAGTCATTAATCATGAGCTGGGTTTCCCACCAACTTTTTAATGAAAATTTTGAACACTCAAAAGAGTCCAAGTCGAATAAGAAAATGTATTTGCCAGAGGGTGGTGGATTAACTCCCGATTCAGAGGGTGTAATGCGAATAAGTTTGATGGAAACGGGTTTATTCGCATCAAAACATATTTGTTGAAATCTTATTATGTGTTTCCATTAAGGTTGCCCTGACAACCTCAAATTTTGAACCCACAGCAGTTCACAACTCCTCCCTGGATGAGGAAGGTGTTCATTTTAAATTCGCATTACATCGTAGATGGAAATGTGCACAGACAGTATGTGAATGAGGTGGAAACCCAGCTATAGTCATGAGTGTTGACAATGCGCGGTATGAGTTTTTTTTTAGCTGTTAATTAGGTGCAGCTGACGTTATTGAAATGCACCGATAGTTTTACAGAGGTTGCTGTGGGTGAGAGAGAAGAGAAGAGGGAGGGGGGAGTTTTTCTCAGTCTTTCAATACAAAAAGACAGGGTTTGATGTTTCATCTAAAAATGAAAAGAAAGAAAAAACAGCTCAGGGCCTTTTTCTTGCCTGGAGCGAAAGAGAGAGGGGGGCTTAGTGCCGGGGGGTTGGGGTCGTTTGATCACCAGCGGGACTGATATGGGGCTGCGGCATGCATGCTCATTAGGAGTCCAGTCAAGCCGGAGATTACGAGCTGTTTGTGAGGCTGTCACCCTCTTCTAGAACTTTCTGACCCTGGACTTGAGATATGCACACAGTAAACATTTTTTTTTCAGTTCAAATAATGATAGACTACTCTGTGCTTTGCTTTTCTGTGTGATTACAGGGATGTAATAAAAATAAAAAGTCAAGCAATAATTATTTTTTTTTTTCACACAGAAAAATACATTTGAGATTTGTTATTGCGTAGATTTACCATCCAGAGAGAGAGTGAGAGATGCGTGCCTATTTCTGTGACTCATCAAGGCTGAATGAGTCATAGTGGCATTTTGAAAAGTTTTGGAAAGAGCTCCGATCCACTTTGAGGTTTTTGCGGGTTTCACCTATACGCAGAGGATAGGGAGCTTGTACTTCTCCGTGCTCCGACAGGGCCAGGGCTGAATCTCTCACTCAGAGCCAACTCATCATTTATGTCATGGAATCATACTGTAAACATCACACCCTAATGTCCCACTGCTGGGAGAAGGGCTGAGTGCTGTCTGTTTGGACACCACCAAGTACAATTCCATTAATGACCGCCATCAGCCTCATTTAGGCAAACGTTTATAAAACATGTTTATTTTATCTTAAATCTTGATCCTGCTGTGAGGGTGTTATGGTGTGTTATCTGATTTACCTGTCTGCCCGTGATAGTGTGGTGTCTGCAAACACATGCCGTACATGAATATTTATTGTACTGCGTCAACTTCGGCTGAAGTTCCCGTCACAAGCCACTTTTATGTTGTTGTCTGAAACAGCCTGAGGTGATTTTGGTTGGTGCCGTTTTGATCCACTGAAAACAATGCACTAGACATCCTCGGGTCTGGCTCTGCGGTCCAGTCTGTGGATCCAAGGCAGTGGATTACTAGCCAGGGGTGTAAATAAGCCAACCAACAATGGAAAGCCTGGTGATGTGTCATGAATTACATGGTGCTCAGTTTGGATTACTTCCACTGCCTAATGAAATTCTGGTGTGTTTTGCCAGCCTCGAACAGTTGCTTGCTTAGTTACTTGCTCCTTAGATGTTATAATAATATTTTAGAACACCCTTCTAGCTACAAAATGTGTATTAGTACTTTTTTTATTATGTAACTTTTGACCTACATTTTGGTAACGAATGAACGGAATAAACCGTGCACATAACATATGTAGAAAATAAAGATATTTTACACATTTAAATGATACATTTTTTAAATATACTAGTTTACTTTATCAGTACTATCTTTGTGAAGATCATATTTTACTGATAGAAAACTGATAGAAAACTCCTCCTTATTAGGAGATATTCAACACAACACTATCTGACAGTATCTGGAAATCTCTCTATCAAGATACTTAAGGGATTTAGTATTCAATGTTCTGTCAGCCATCAACCTTACCAGGTTATGGGCTAAAGTGACTTTCACTGATTGTTTTGGCTTTTCAGTTCACACGCAAAGCTCCTCTCCTCTCTCTCTCACACACATGCCTAGCCTGATGCTAGTTCTCATCAAACAGTGGCATATTGACTGGTAGCTGCACCGTATTTGGGAGCACACTCAGTACCTAGTATTCGTCTCCTCCGCTTGTTCTTGCACTCAGACCAAAGTAGCAGAACATGAACCCCCATCTGGCCTCTCACCCGCAAGAACCACTAATTATGCTCTTTGCAGTGCCTACTCAAGCCGGTGGCATGGAACTGTGGCAACCCACAGTGATGGGCAAGCCTTTTACCACTGTGCCACTGTAACAGATGATTTATTAATGTCTAATTACTGATCTGCTGTCTAATTCACCACACACAATCTCTTCACCTGAACCTGCAATCTGTTTTGACAGACAGAGCAGTAATACAACACTGCTGTACCCTCACACCATCTTGTACACTATGTACAGTGTGTAAGATTAAATCA
Organism: Sprattus sprattus; assembly: GCF_963457725.1. Classification (NCBI taxonomy): domain Eukaryota; kingdom Metazoa; phylum Chordata; class Actinopteri; order Clupeiformes; family Clupeidae; genus Sprattus; species Sprattus sprattus. The sequence goes on from NC_137911.1 coordinate 9,450,354, forward strand.
AAATGTATCGATATAGCATGAGAAAAATGGCGAGTGAGGTTCACATGGGAAAAATGTAAAGACCAAGAATACAGCAGGCCATAACTCTGAATGTCAGTGTAAGAATGGGTGGCATCCGAAGACAGACAGGAAGAAACACTTGACATTTCAATGTGCAGACCTGCAGTTAAAAATACAGAAGTACTAATAAGGAGAAGTACCAAAACATCTTGTGTTTCTACTATGTACAGAGGGGACGACACTCAAAAAAGTGAACTCTGTGAGTTGATGAATCAAATAAATTTACTTATATTCAATTTAATAAACATGTCTGTGTTTGGTTTTAAAATGAAGTCCACTTTAGTAAGTCTAACTTAAAATGAAAACTTGTTAAAGCAAAAGAAGCCAGCTTAATTAATTCAACATAACACTGTTGAGTGAATGGCACAAATACCTCTAAAATGTAGTCCACTTTAGTTAGTCTTACTTAAAATGAACAATCACCTCAAATCCAGCCCACTTTAGTAAGTCTAACTTAAGTCTTACTTTAAATGCACAATCTCCTCTAAATCTAGTCCACTTTAGTAAGTCTAACTTAAAATTAAAATTTGTTAACGCAAAAGAAGCCAGCTAAGTTTATTCAACATAACACTGTTGAGTGAATGGCACGATCACCTATAAAATCTAGTCCACTTTAGTAAGTCTAACTTAAAATAAATAAAAATCGAGCATACATGAGCACATGTGAGCTAGCTCAGGACCTTGCACTGCCGCCTCACAGCAAGAAGGTCACGGGTTCGATTCCCGCATGTAGCCTAACTCTCATGTGTTTACCCGATGTGTTTAAGTGAGATCACCCTTGTGGTGTGTTGCATCCGCATTAGGTAGTACCCTGTGTTTCTCAGTATTTCTTACAATGATTTTCATCATTCATCATAGATATGAAGGAATGTCTAATAACTAATAACGTCTAATAACCAGGCAGAACACTGGATATCCACGGGTCGACCCGCGCATCACTAGTGGCCACCTAATATATGCACGTGTGCGGCCTTGTTTGTTGACATAACAAGGCTTTATAACAATGAAACCCATTTAGGTACTGCTTATTCAAGTCAGTTAAATTGGAATAACAAGGACCTGTTCAATTGGTGCTAGTAAATCCAGTTGAGTTAGAATAACATAAGTGAGTTAGGTCAGTCTAATGAAGGTCTGTTTAGTCAGATGAACACTGCCTGATCAATTATGGCTAACTTGACCAAATAATATTGAAATTACTTAATACAGTCTTGTTGGTTTCACATAAGTTAATTATTTCCTCTGTAATTATAGTATTACATTAGTTTGAACAAAACTCAGTTAGGTGGAAAATATTGACATAACAATGTTAAGTAATTTGAACAACTTATTTCTTTGAGTGTAGACGATATGAGACCATCGCATGATCATGGGGGGTGGCTTGTGGGCCTAGAGTGATATCACTGGGCTGGGGCTTTAAATGTTTGAACATTGTCTGTATCTAATCAGAATCCGGGTTCTCCAGCCGTTAGTGTAGTGCTGATGTAACATTCTTGACTGCACTGCATTGACGGCTGTATTGTGTCATCATTTACCAAGTAAACTAATCTTGCTACAAAAAAGCTTTGTCCGGTGACTCCTCTCTTAAACCAGCACGCAGATTTTGAAAATACCTAACAACTGTCAAGACCTTGACAATAATTTCATTGTTAACTTAATGTTGACTACACTAATGTCGCTCTCTTTCTCGCTCTCGTTCTCGTTCTCTCTTTCTCTCCCTTTCTTTACCTTTTAGTTTCCTGTGCCAGTCACACACTGTTGGATCAGACGCCAGATGAGAACACTCCTGCAGACATGTTTCCCCACCTGTTCGGCTCCCATGAAGATAGTGAACGTAAGGCACCCGCTACTCCCTTTGTATCTAAATGTTGACCAGATCCTTTATGCCAGAGATAGTTCAGAAGAAATAACAGGATGTTTGGATGGGCTAATCCTTGTCAGCTCTAGATTAAAAAGTCATGGATCTTGAAAAATGGTTGTTCTGTAAGAACGACACACCCAACGAGATTCGTCTGGCACATTCATGGCATAGAGTAGATGATGGTCATTTTAATTTAATAAAAAGGAATATTTACAAAATCCCACACATATTTCGCCCACCCGAAATGAGAAGGCATAAAGGACCATTTCAGTAAGTAATGTTGTCTGTAATTTTGTATTTTGTAAGCACAGCAGGCTTTAAGGATTCCACAGGACTGTTTTTTAAAAAATATATTATTATTTGGGCCCCATATATCTTATGCGCTGCAAATAACATTTTTTAAACAAACAAATACTTTTGACAGCTGTGCGCTAGCAATTCTTCACTAGACTGATTGATGTCTGCTGTCACAACAACGTCTGCAAACTGCCGCCGTTTATTTATTGCCCTTAATTTAAAGAGTTTGTCATTCAAACAACCTCCCTTTTGGAGATTTCCACTGCGTTCCAAATGGTTCCTGTGGCTTTGCTTTTAGTGGTCTGCCCAAATCAATACCCACATAGCAGTCTGCCTCTGAAACGAGAGTTTGGCCAGGTTTGGCACACGTGTGCTGGTTCTAAGCCAGATCTGGTCTGGTCCCGCAACTTGCAGAGTAACCTCTTGTGACTCCAGGAACAGCACGCCTCCTTCAGCTATGACTGTTGGAATTCCTGACGCCAATTACTGGCCCCGCTGCATCCACACTAACACATTTCCCCCTCTTTGATCATTTTTTAGAGTCTGCTCAAATGACTTCAGCAGTTTTGATTTACACAAAACGATAACTATTTGAGGGTGTTTGTTTTTCATGAGGCATGGGTGGTGTGGAGGTCACAGTGATGTCACTGTGCTCGTTTTGAACTTTTTCTGGACCTTAAAGTGGAGGCATGCAAGGGCTAGCTCCCTTTTATAGGGTTTTAATGGAGGTTTTAACATCCCAACTGTTCCATAGGCTTTCCCCCATCATCAATCTGTTTCTTGCAACATATCACACCCCTTATAAAAAATCACTCCAAATGATGTTTACCTGTCGACTTGCCATGGTTCAACAAAATGATGGTGTGGTATCCAAGCTTTGAACCCATAAACACCTCTTCCATGGAGCTCCTGAAACGGAATGATATAAGAGGGTTCATTAAGGCACCACAGTTCCTGTGTTGAGGAACAGGGGCCCTCTCTGAGATTAGTGTTTGCCTTTCCTTCAGTTTCAGTGTATTTGAATTGCACGGCTGGTGTTCTGGGAGAGAGAGAGAAAGAGAGAGAGGGGGAGAGCATTTAACCTGGATATTGTTGTATGCAATAATAGTGGGTCAACAAACTGATTCCAGCGCACATGTAGTCATTAGTGGGGGCTCAAAAAATCTCTTTTTCCTCATTAGCATTCTGAAACAGCTGCGTGATGAAAGGCCTTGGCTGTATGTGAAAAGATATCCCAGAAATCTTCTGCTCCCCCCACCATCCCCCCCCCCCCCCCACACACACCATTCCCCCCAATCCACCATTTCCCCACCCCACTAACATATCCTTGCCCTTGGAGTCAACTTGTATACATTTAAATGGTAATTGCTCTGACATTCACGTACGGTCGGATCCTTTCGCCATTAGTGGATTTCTCAAATCTCTCTCATGTCAATCACTGACTGCTTCTCTTTCTCCTGCCATCTGCTGCTCCCCAAAGATGTACGAGGTTGGCATGAGATCGCTCAGTGATTTAATAGATAGTCTTTAAGAACACACCAGTGCCATTCTGGTTGACTTTGGCCTGTGCTGTGGATCAGCATATGTAGGATTCTGAGTGTGCTATGTCCAGTGTTTCCCCTACAATGATATTAGGGTGGCGGCCCGCCACCCCAACGGCCCCGCCCGCCACCCCTGGAAGCTCAAGTAAAAAAAAAAAAAATTTTTTTTTTTTTTTTTTTTTTTAATAAATATAGCGCCAGATCACAAAATAAGTCATGTAAGGTTACCTTTACCATAAAACATGTAAAATTATACTTATTTTTAAAGTAAAACTGCTTATCCTAACCCCTAATCCTGAAGTATAATTGTTGCATACTGTTACTGTAAGATGTTATATTGACTGCTGTCATTAAAAGAAACACATGAACATCATAATTCATTTAAGTGTTTGTGTCCGTGTCCGCGGCCGGGGCGCATCGCGCCGCGGCGCGCCGACCCCCTGCCGCCGACCCCCCCCCCCCCCCCCTAAGCTGCAAACCTAGGGGAAACACTGATGTCATATGGGTGCAGTACCTTGAGGTGCTGTGTATCCGGTCGTGTCAGTCAGGGTTACTGGATGTGGTGGTGTGTGTGCCGTGTTTTGGAGGGTGGGTGCAGTGTTCGCTTGTCTCAGGCCAAGGGGAAATATTTGTGTAAAAGCTGTGGGTTCACCACTGCACACCCTATTTATACTCTTTTGCCTTCAACCTCTCTCTCTTGGTTTCTCGTACACACGCAGACACATGGCACACACACAAACACAGTTATCCTTTTGTAGAGCTCTTTCTTATTCAGATATTCATGGTCTCTTTTCTATAGATGTCTCTCTCTCTCTCTCTCTCTCTCTCTCACACACACACACACACACACACACACACACACACACACACACACACACACACACACAAACACACACACAAACACACACACACACACACACACACACACACACACAAACACACACACACACACACACACACACACACACACACACACACACAAACACACACACACACACACACACACACACACACACACACACCCACATACACACACACACAGCACACAGGGATACCCATACATTGAAAAACACATTTATACACACACACACACTCACACACAACCTCCCTAGTAAATCCCTAACTCACATGTATACACAGGGTTGGGGAGTTACTAATTCCATGTAATAGGGTCACATAAACAAATAACCAAATAAATGTAATTCTAATTAGTAAGAATTACTGAGAAAAAAATATTTTATTCAAGTACAGTTCCTTATCAAAATGTTGGTGATTACAAAGGGCTTATGTCTGAATATATTATTTTCAGTAAAAAGCTTTAATTTAATAATTTAATGTAAAATATAACATTTATTCTGTTACTTTGGATATTTTTCCATTTAGACAGGCTCCATTCATTTGGCGCTCCAATTTTGATTGTAATTTTTGGTTGATTCTTGTTGTTTCTCTTGCACCGCCTCTCGCCTGCCAAACAAAAAAGTAATTAAAGTGTAATCAAATGTAATAGTTACATCACTTTTGAATTAATTAAAATAGGTACAATACTTTTTTTTTTAACTTCATTACTTTTTTTTAACTTCATTACTTTTTTTAACAGGGTAACTAGTAATCTACATTATGTAGATATATTTTGAACATCTACCAAATGCAGGCTGTGTACAACACCTGTTGTTTCCCTTCCCCTTCTGCCACAAAACCCTCCCCCATCCCCCCTTCCTATCTCCACCTGGCCGACCTCAAGCAGATGGGTCCCCCCTTATGTACTGTGGTTCTGCCTAAGGTTCCTTCCTGACTAACAGGGAGTTTTTTCTTGCCCCTGTTGCCATTGTGCTTGCACTAAGGGAGTTCAGGCTCTGGGCTATGTAAAGCGCCTTGAGACAATTGAATTGTTATGGCGCTATATAAATAAAATGTAATGTAATGTAATTGAATTGAATTGAATTGAATTAATCTGAATTGAATTTCAACAGTAATCTTCCTAACCATGTGCATAAACACACACATACACACACTCATAATCACCATTTTCTTACTGCCCTTATTGTCTACTGTTCCCTGCAGACACGTACTGTGATTTTGAGTCGCCTTGCTCCTGGTCCTTGTCCAATCACAGCAGTGGCAGTGACTGGCGTGTCACATCGCCTCAGCAACGTCGTCTGGGGCGGCGCGGTTTACAGCCCGTCACAGATCACTCCGTCGGGGCTGCTGATGGTAAGACTAACTCATAAATGGCATGTGCCACCCACCATCAGTGAGTTGTTATGGCGGTTGGTATCCTGTGTTTGCCAAGTTCTTGTTTGAGCATTTGAGGGAAATACTATTGAACTCAGCCTGCATTTTTAACTTAATCTGCTCAAAGTTTCCTTTAAAAGCCCTGAGTTTCTCATTCAATTTTGTGACGAATTATGCACAGATAAAGATTAAGTATGTTGTACCCGTCTAATAGGGAAAATTCCTCTATCAAACTGATATGGATTAGGGAAGTCCCTCAAACAGCTGCATCAAATGTTGTGGCCCGTTGAATAGCAGGTCTAAATAATTTACAGATTTGCTGATCATGTCATAATCCTAGCATGTGATAGATAGAAGTGAGATAGCTCAGTTGGTGCCCCAATGTTACTCCCCAGACATACAGCGTAGTCTTCGAACCATGCGACCACCAAGGTCTTTCAAAGTCAGATTTGTTTAAAGAAGCACCTAGCGGCGTTATGGGAGGACATCATTCGGAAACAAAGCCCTACATTTTCCCTTAACTTAGCAGCCTGCATTGGTGATGATAAACGTAGAGTATATATGTATGAGTGATAACCTGAAAACTATAGAACAGATAAACTAAGCCATCAAAACTACAGTTGAGTATTTGGTGAGATCTGGAAAAATAAGTATAAATTAAATTTAGAATGTAAGTCAGTGATCTGGTCTCCTACCTCATGGCTAAAACATAAGCATTATTTAAAAAGGAGAGGACATTTGTAATGCACATTTGTTATCAGGCACAGAAATACTGATGTGTTCAAAGGAATTGGAAATCATTTTTTTGAAAGGATGTTTTAGAATTCGCTTGCAGTGCATTGGGTACTGATTTTTCTTGCTTCGTCATGGTAAAGTTTTCATTGCCCTGCAGGTCACTTCCTGGTTTTGGCGTCCAGCTCGACAGCAGCTACTTCTGGGAGCTGTGAGTTCCGTACCACCAGCCCCGTGTTAATGGGCAGTGGCCCGCTGTGCCAGCTGCGTCTTGCCCGCTTCCACCCGCCCCCCTCCGGTGGCAACCTGTCGGTGTTAATTAAACGTGCAGACTCCTACACCATCCTAAAATCACTGGCTCTCAGCGGCACTGGACACGGGGGCACCAGGTCAGTATAGGGGTTTCTTAAACATTTAACATTGACGTTTCTTTCACTCATTCAGCTCTTGAGAAAGAGAAAAAGCATACTGCTAGCCCCAGGGTACTGAGAGGAATCCAGCCCACTCAGAGCAGTGCAGTTAAAAGAAACAGTCGGGTAGGTTAAGTGTAAATCATGTTAATATGGCCAGTGTTTCCTGTGCACAAGAAAGAAAAAAGTAATGGGATATTATTAGAGGTTTCTTAAAGATTCATAGGTGTCAGATTCAGAGATGTTTGCTATATAACTCAAAAGTATTCCTTTTTAAACAAATAAAGACAGACAGATTGTTAGTTAATGAGGTAATTCCATAGTAAGGTTTACTGCTTCAATGACTGCTCTCAGTTGTAATTTGAAATCAGTTAGTAAGAGGCTCAGTGAACCATCAGAGACACATTGCGGTGTAAAGCCAGTGTCATTGTCATGGTCAGATTCCTACATGTAAACCAAAATAACACCCCTCATTTTTGCTGTACTGTTGGATGATTAAATTGATGTATTGGAAGGAGTGGATTGACCTTTCGTACTGCAGGGCACGTCGTGGGGAATATTGATTTCCACATTCCCTTTACTTACCGGTATGGACTGCAGCACGGCAACAGTCTCTTCCTTAAAAGATGGATTGGGTCTCCGTGCCTTTTGTTAAAGGAGACAGCCTTGATATTGATTTCCCTGCTGGGCAGAGCTATTTTAGGATGTATAAAAGCATTTTGTTTCCAAAAGCAGCCCTTGAAATTAAGTTGAACTTAATTGTTTTGGTCATAACAGGAGAGGACTATGTAATACATGCAGAGAGAGTGAAAGCAGGGGGATAGAGAGAGAGAGAGAGATTTACTTTAGTTTAACTAAAAGAAAGACTAAATGACAAGTCATTATTAAATAATGAATTATAAATGAATAATTTAATAAGCAGAATTTTAACTTGATTACTGATTGAATACTTATTGAATTGAATTATTTAATTAAAATAAATTAAAAAAGTAAATAGAAATAGAAATTCCTGTTTTGGCCACACATTGCCTTGACAAAGTCTCCTTACTGGCACACATTTAACACAGGCAAGTAAAATAACCTAAGGCACAGGTTTAAAGCATACTAATAAGAACACACACAACACAGTATCAACCACAATGATCCCACATAGAGACTAGGCCTCTGTGTTTGTGTGCACATATGAAATAGTCATGAACCATTCCATAGACATGCACACACAAGCTTTTGGAAGAACAATCCACCTTGAAGAATTTTCATGCAAATATGATCATGTCTGCATTTCTAGATTTTATCTCTCTCCCCCAACATTGTTATCGACTCACACAGCAGTGCTCACTTTCAGGAGCTTCAGGCTGTGTCTTCTATAGCCATGAAAACAGCAACCCTTTGAAACCTATACTTCTTTTCGACACACTGAAAACACTAAACATGAAACTGTACACGTCCCATTTCAGACATGGTTTAATATTAATGCAAGATTCGAAAGTCTTTTAGTCTTGATATACTTGTCAGAAACGTGTCAGACTATAGGCCTAATGCATTTTGAACAGCTGAAAGGAAGGCTGGGTGTCAGGATTGGATGTATGGTGTGTTTCATAATTTAATCACCTGGAAAGGTGATGGTCTTCTACACTGGCTAAATATACCCCATACACAAGCTTGGGAATAGTAGACAGTCCTTTGTTTGCATAGAAAGCTATAAGTCAGCCAAATATTTTCGGTAAATCATAGAATCACTTGAAGGCAAAGTAAGATGATTGGAATTCAAACCTCATTGTAAGGCACCAGGCATATTTCAAACAGTTCAATCAGTTTGAAAAATGTAGATGTATATGTAGATATTAGGCTGTTCTGAGTTGAGCCACTACTTTACATCAACAAAGAATGTTGTTGTTGTTAGTCATAAGAAATGTTTGTCTCCCATAAATAGGCCAATAGGTTTATAGACACAACTGATATAGTATTTTAAGAAATGGGATATCAATATCATCCCTTTTTTTGTGACTCCATATTCCAACCATTTAACCACTCTAGTGTGTTTGTGTGTGGGGGGTGGTGGTGGTGGTGGTGGTGTTGGTGGTGGGGGGGGGGTCCCCCTTCTGATATCTCTTGAAAATAGCTGCTGAGTTATGCAAAGCTCTTTGTCAGACCAGTGATAAGGGAATTGAAGCATTAACAGATTTTTTTTTTTCTGAAGTCAGATGTTTTTCAGGCTCCTCGAAGCAGAGTTTGCTGTTGCTGTCAGGCAGATGCTAAGCTTTGGGGATCCATGGCAGGAAATTGATCTAAGACCCAGAGCTATGCAGAGGAACTCACAGAAATGGGAGGAGAGGGTAGAGAGTAGATGATGACGATTATGATCATATGTGTGCGCCAGCTGAAAAGGAAATGAACACATCTTTGTCAGGTCAACCTGACATCAAATGAGGAAAGAAATGTGAGGTGGCATTTCCTTGAGAAAACAACTCACTATTGAAATACCAGCATATCAAAAACAACCTCTCTGCAAGCACACAACTAACCATGTATGGTATTGGAAATGGCATTTGAACAGTGGTAAGCTGTAATTACTGATTGATGCTGAAATCTTAATTAGAGAAACCGGTTGACTGCATATGAAGTAATGTGATGAAAAGTGACAGAAATTACTTCATTTGACAGCAGCAAGACCCTTAGTCCTATGGAGCGAATGAATGTTAAAAAGAAAAAACACAGGGCACACACACAGAGCATGTTTTCCCCTGTCTCTCCAGGGCCTACTGGGAAGAGTTGGAGGCTGCGATCGGGCTGGTGGACGAGCCCTTCCAGGTGGCTCTGATCTACTCAGGGTGCCCACAGGATGAAGAGGCCCTGCTGGCCATAGACTCTTTGGAACTGGTGGGCTGTGAAGGTGGGTTTGGTGAAATTAATCACATAACACAATTGCAGTTCATTGCAGAATATTTCCAAGCCAGTGAGTTTGAACTGTAAAAAAAAAAAAAAAAGAAAAACCGTAGAAATATGAAACGCATTTCATGCTTCATTTACTGAAGTGAGTAGGTGTAAAAGTATGCACTCAGAATGACAGACACAAGAGTTGAAGAGTGTGTCTCTGATTCTCTCACAAAGTATCTACAGAAAGTTACAAAAACAAACTAGGTAGTTTTGTAAATAATATAGGTAGGGTATGCTCTTGCTCATCTGTATGTGTGGTGTGATATTTCAGACGACCATGACCTGGACAGGGACAGTGACTGCGACGAGTCTACAACCTTCCACTGTAACTTTGGGGGCTGTATAGACAAGAGCCGAGTGTGTGACTTCCATACAGACTGCCCTCTGGGGGAGGATGAGGGCCCTATATGCGGTGAGTTTAGACTTACAATCGCTCTATATTGTTTTTTATTGTTATACACTTTAAGAATTAAGCATTGCTATTCAATGTCTAGCGTCGGCCTTTTTAGCATTTAGCGATGCGCTTTAGCATTGCTCTTTAGCATTCAGCATTGCTCATTAGTGTTTAGCATCGATACTTAGCATTACGCTTTAGCATTGCACTTTAGCATTTAGCATCACAATCCTAGCACGGTGCCCTGTTATTGTATTGAATTTTATTTTATTTAGCGCCGTTTACAAGTGAACTTGTCTCAAAGTGCTTTACAGAGCCTAAACCCCCTAGAACAAGGACTAAGGTGAAGGTGGCAAGGAAAAAATAGCACTACACACAATATGTGTATAATATCAAAAGCAGTGTAGAAATTGGGCATGGTAGTTTAGTAGGAATAAGCAGAGGATTTTTGCAAGTGGATCAGGAGGAAAGACTGCAACAGTGTCCCACAGTGAAGAGTCTACAGTAGGAGGGAAATAAAGACAAAAAGTCAGTGGACAGAACTAGATTGCCTTATTTATGCATATATACAGTGGGGAAAATAAGTATTTGAACCCCTACCGATTTCGCAAGTTTGGCCACTTGCAAAGAAATGTGTGATCTAGAATTGTATTGATAGGTGTATTTTAACAGTGAGAAACAGAATATCAACAAAAAAAAATCAGAAAACTGCATTTTATAACATTTATGACTTTATTTGCATTTGATGCTAAAAAAATAGGTATTTGAACCCCCAAGCAAACAGCAAGAATTCTGGCTCACAATGACCAGTTATGTGCCCAAGAAGCACACAGATTAGTCCTCATTAGCTCTAACAAGGTACACCTCATCTCAACTGGTGACGTTTATAAAAGAAACTGGTCCAAAGAATCATACTTCACACCTTCAACCTCACCACCATGGGCAAGACCAAAGAGTTGTCCAAGGACGTCAGAGATAAGATTGTAGACCTGCACAAGGCTGGAATGGGCTACAAAACCATTGGCAAGCAGCTTGGTGAGAAGCAGACAACTATTGGTGCGATTATTCGTAATGGAAGCAACACCAAACAAATGTTAATCGCTCTAGGTCTGGGGCTCCATGCAAGATATCCCCTCGTGCGGTATCAGTGATCATTCGAAAGGTGCAGAATTACCCCAGAACTACACGGGGGGAGCTTGTGAATGATCTCAAGGCAGCTGGGACCACAGTCACCAAGAAAACCATTGGCAACACACCACACAGTAATTTTTTGAAGTACTGCAGCACTCGCAAGGTCCCCCTGCTCAAGGAAGCGCATGTACAGGGCCATCTGAAGTTTGCCATTGCACACTTGAATGATTCTAAGGAGGATTGGGAGACGGAATGTGGTCAGATGATACCAAAATCAAGCTCTTTGGCATCAACTCGACTTGCCGTGTTTGACAGGGGGGGGAATGCTGAATATGACCCCGAGAGTACATCATACCCACCATCAAGCATGGAGGTGGAAACATTATGCTTTGGGGCTGTTTCTCTGCCAAGGGTACAGGACGACTCCACCGCATCAAGGGGACTATGGATGGGGCCATGTAACGTGGAATATTGGGCTTGAACCTCATTCCCTCATTCCCTCCCATTGAAAACGCAACCTTAAACATTTGGAGAGGATCTGCAAAGAGGAGTGGACCAAAATCCCTCCTGAGATGTGTGTAAACCTGGTGACCATCTACAAGAAACGTCTGACGTCTGTGGGGTTATTCCACCAAGTACTTAGTCATTTTTGTCAGTCAGTTTTGCTAGGGGTTCAAATACTCATTTTTTGCATCAAATGCAAATAAAGTCATAAATGTTATAAAATGCATTTTCTGGATTTTTTTTGTTGTTATTCTGTTTCTCACTGTTAATATACACCTACCATTACAATTATAGATCACACATTTAGTTGCAAGTGGCCAAACTTGTGAAATACTCAAATACTTATTTTCCCCACTGTAATTATAGGTTATGGCGATGATGACCTATATATTGTCACAGCCATTCAGCATTTACAGGCATAGGTCCTACTATATAGGAGAACAAACACAGGTTAATCAACGGTTTATCAGTCATACTTCACACATATATCTCTGTGCCTAAGGGATGCACTGGATAATTATCTAAACATAAATCTCATGACTCTACGGCTTGCCACAGGCTATCAAGGGATAGAGGTGGGGGAGGCGGGGGTAACCCCCTTGGGAGCACGACCCCGGGTTAGGGGAAGGGAAGAAACTGAGATAGAAACTCTGGTCACCTTTGGCATCTAAAAACAATGACAAGTAATATCGCCACTTCATCTGTATCAACAACAAAGCATGATATGATACATAGAGAGAAGAGGAGGTAGACAGAGAGGTTGCCCGTTTAAAGTGTCTTACTGCACATTTATTGATATCGACTGGTACTGAAACATGCTGCTCGGTGTTGACAGAGCCGTGAGGGATACAGGAGGACTTGCAGTGCCTTGGTTGTGTGCTTTGCTTGGGGCTCTTAATCCTGCTGCTATAGCCTCCCTGCTCCATCCATCTTCTATTCATTACTGCTCCAAGCACACCTGATTGGAATCAGTCTAATTTGTACAATTGATTTTCAAATTCAGATGTGTTCAACAAACCAAGAGTTCAGTCAGTATGTAGAGCTGGAAAATATTGAGAAGGACAGAGAGAAAGCATGCAGAGCGAGATTGAGAGCCACAGCCCCTAACTGAAAGGTTGCCTGTCCTGTTTTTAAAAATGTATTTTTTACAAACATACGGATCAGTAAAGGCTTCATTGCATCCCTTGTACCTAATTGAAGGCATTGATTGGCCTTAGAGTGCTGTGACATGTTTTTCTCTTTCTGTGCCTTAATTACCAGATCCTGGAAATGTTGTTTGGAAAGCCTTTCCATTCTGTAGTTCTCTAGCACAAGGTTAACTTACAGCACCAAAAGCCTGGTGAATGGTTTTTAATGAGATGGACCTCAGGCAGGGAAAGTGAACAAAGAAAAAATGTCACTTACCCTATAAATTACACATTCTTAAATAGAAAAGAATATTTGTTCTACTTTAATTGTTGAGAGTGTGTTCATTGTTGTTATGTATTAATTAAATAATTGATCAATTGAATTACTAAAACAGACAATTTTGTGTGTCCTAACTGTCACTAACACATTAGCTCCTCTCTCATCCTCACTAACGTCCTGTCAATCCATCTCAGTAATGTAACACTAACACCCTAACTGAGTTCTGGGTACAGTATTAAAATTGAAATGAGCCCAAGAACAAGAATAATTTAATTATATTATACTTTTCTAATTATACTAATTTTAATATTTTAGTTAAATACAGGAAAATATGTTAAATTCCTTGTGCTATTGGATGGGGACTTCCCACAGCTGCCAGTCCTCTCACTATCACATGCAAGGACTCATAATCAGCAACTTAACTAATATAGCAACAGCCCTACCCTAGATCCTGCACAGCAGGATACCACAACAACACACAACTGGCTGGAGGCAGCTGCACAAGGCGCCGCATGTTTCACCTGGGATCCGTAAAGGCACTATTTCACAGCACAACAGGCGTTGTCTGTATCCCAGAAGTTCTAAACACAGCAACATGACTGCCTAACCATAAAACCTGAGCAGCATCAACAAAGCTGCCTTCTTGAGCATTTCACAACTGCATCTATTTTTAATTTTATGAATTTCTTTATTTGCATTGCTGTCACTGCAGTACGTGTATTGCACTGTCAACCTGTTCTGAGGACTAGATCTATATTTGGAAATTGTTCTCATTTTATGTTCTTTAATGGTTGACATCAGTTATTAATAATTATGTTTTTGTTTTGTGAGAACTAAAAGACAGACACCTTCTAGGGGTAGGCAGATGTTACTTCTGCGAGCGAGAAAATGCTTTTCAATGGTCAAGTATGGTCATCCTCAACAGTACCAAAGGGCAGATATTCAACCCATAGCAATAAGAGCACTCCCAATATGTTATCATTTGGAATAATGTTACTGTAGTTCAATAACTACAGACTGCTTTGGTTTGCTCCTGGTTCAGTCACCATCCCAGGTTCACAAATCTTTTTTCCACACGTTCCCCATTTCTCAATGCATTTCACGATATGTTTTCAGTGTAGTTTATGCACATGAGGGCATATTTCCCATGGTGTTTGGCAAAGGCAAACAACTTGTTTTTCTGTATCAGTGCAAAGAAGAGTAAGATCTTGTGATCCTGATGCGCAACAGAGAGTAGTTACAGTATTGAGAATGATGCTGGGTAGTTTCATTCATATATTTATACTATACTGTATTTTTCTTCTACTGTAAAATTGCTGCATTTGTGTCATCTGAGAGCAAGATGGTAGATAGTAGTTAGATGGTTGTTCCAGGTCTGTATCAGTGTCGTTTTGACAATGTGTGGGTAGTTTTGAGAAAATGATGACTTGTTTCAGAAAATGTGTCTTAGCTATCGAAAAAACTGTAACGAATGCAATCAGGAAGTGGAGAGCTGAGGATGAGGGTGTGAAAGGGCCTTCAGAGGTGTGAGTAGCAGGCGCTATGCCACCTACATTAGCTGCATTAAACTTTAAGACCGTGATAAATTCTTAATACCCCGCCCCCGGATTAGCCAGATAGAAAGTGCTTCCCTTGCACTGTCAGAACTTGCCGCTAAAAGCACAGTGTGAGAATTACAAGCAGAGAAATCTGCATGTCAGACTCAGTTTGTTATGGTAGGCCTTTTGCCTGCCGTCATTGGAGGCCAAGGATATTGAAGCTGATTCTGGTGTTTTGGGCGGTGCTCTTGTTTAGTTGGTGGGTTTTTAGTTGTATGAGGTGTTTATGATATGTGCTTTAAGTTCTCATAATTATAAATGTATGCCTACATGAGAAAGAATACAAGAATACATGCTAAAGTCAATGTTTAGTTAATTAATTCAAGACCATTCTGGGGCAGGATTGAAAGCCCCGGCTTTTCCTGCTGTATTAGAAAAGATACAGGCTTGGCTTGCCAGACCCCCCCCCTCCCCCCCCCCCCCCCCCCCATTAGTCGGAAAAGCATTTTTGCTCTCAATCAAATGCATTCATCAGCAGAATAAGAAATACTCAGCCCTGGAACAGAATGAGACCACTGTGCCCAGTTAGTAATGAAATGAGCGGTATGTGCGTGCGTGTGTGTGTGTGTTCTTGTGTGTGTGTGTGTTCTTGTGAGTGTGTGTGTGTGTGTGTGTGTGTGTTTGTGTGTGTGTGTGTGTGTGTGTGTGTGTGTGTGTGTGTGTGTGTGTGTGTGTGTGTGTGTGTGCTTGTGTGTGTGCTTGTGTGCGTGTGGGTGCATGTGTGTGTAAGTGTGTTGGAAGGGTAATTGAAAGCCCTGAGTTATGGGACCTTTGGGGCCGAGGGTTTGAAACGCCTTCTGAAGTGATTGCGTAGGCCACGAAAGCGCCGACACACACTCTGCGCGTTCCGGCGCGACCTGCTGAAAGTCACTATGTTGATGTGTGTATGTGTGTGTGAGTGTCTGTGTGTGAGTGTGCTGGAAAGCCTGCTGAAAATCACTGCCGCGTTCAAGCGCAGCCTGCTGAAAGTCACTATGTCGATGTGTGTGTGTGTGTGTGTGTGTGTGTGTGTGTGTGTGTGTGTGTGTGTGTGTGTGTGTGTGTGTGTGTGTGTGTGTGTGTGTGTGTGGTTGTGTGCGTGTGGGCGCATGTGTGTGTGAGTGTCTGTGTGTGAGTGTGCTGGAAAGCCTGCTGAAAATCACTGCCGCGTTCCATCGTGGCCTGCTGAAAATCACCGTGTTGATGTTGGAGTTGGACCATATCTGCTGCAACTTGCGCCACACTACCCGCCACTGACTGAAAGAGTGCTGGGTTGGACGTCAGCAAAAAACCTTTTCGTCATTCCTCCCCGTCCCTTGCTGAGCTGTCACTCGGCACACACACACACACACACACACAAACACACACACACATCAACACAGTGACTTTCAGCAGGCCGCACTGGAGCGCCGCAGAGTGTGTCTGCGCACATGTGTGAGTCTTCTGTTAGTTTGTTTTGAATGGCCACCAGTAATTGTCTTTGCTAAACAGCTGGAAATTATGACTGCACAGCATTGTGTTTTTCTTGGCCACGTACGTTTTTACCCCCCTGACACCTTGTTTCCCTCTTTCCCTCCAGACTCCTTGCCTGTAGGGGCTCACTGCTCATTTGAGCGGGGGCCCTGTGGATGGTCAGTGTCCGAGCTTCGGTCGTCCTGGGTGCTGACCAGTGGGGATGAACTGCGCAACAGCAGGGGCCTGTTGGGAACTACCCTGCAGCTCACACAAGGTCAGTAGGGAGCAGGAGCATAATGAATGGTTTCCTCATGGGTTTGTTATGTTGTGCTGATGTTGTGCCACAAACCTGCTTGTAAATTGTTGAATTATTTACATTAATGAATTAGCCCATTAGTTCAGCAAACTAACATTAGCAAGAGGAGAAATAGCTGTGTTATTTTGCAGTCATGACCTGAGTGTGTGCTGAATCAAAAATATGTTGTTTGTATTTTGGTGGTAAGGTGCAGCTTACTGTTCAAAATCAGTTTTGACCAGTTGACACACACAGCTGTTAACATGGTAACACAACCTTCTTCTACAACAGATGAAGTAGTTCTTGTTTGAGGTTTTAGAAGGCGAGTGAGAAAAACTAATTTAGTTCCCTGATCATCAAGGTGAAACCTGAGCAGGCTGTAGGGCCTCTGTAAACAGTTGTCAGAGAGAAGAGAGGAAAGAGAGAGCATGTCTTTTTCTTGAAAATTTTTAAATTTTCCTCTACATCTGGGGGAGTGAAACTGATTTAATTTAATTTGACCCATGCCAGACTTTGCTTTGCAACAGTTCACAACATTACGGTAGATCAAAGTTACAAAGTTAAGTAAAGTAGACAAATAAGTAAAACTCCAGTCAAAGGTTCTTATCTGGAACTACACAGACAAAATAATTCTCCTAAAGTAGATTTTATCCAGTGATCATTTTTCTCCTAGCGTTTATTTGTACTTGAACAGTATACTTTGTGTGAATTATTATAAGTTAGCCTTTTTCATTAGCAAGCGAGCCTGGCCATCACTCTCATCCTCGCTGGGAGGCGAAAAATGTCACAGAGAGCGTAGTAAATAGCCGCTAAATCAGATGAGATGGAGTAAAGAAGACAAGCATCTTAAAGAGAGCCACGCAGGGCTGCTTCAAACTATTCCGGAACGGTTTTAAAAAAACACACTGAATCATTTCAGAAATAAATATTCAGCCACGTCTGGTCTGACCCTCGTTTACTCCCTTACACATAGTTCGCAAAGCCGCCAGAGCAGGACAGAGAGATACAGGATAGCTGCTGTGTTTGTCCACCTTTAGTCAGGAAGGGGAGCAGGATCACGTAGGGATTTGAGACGGACGAGGTGTATGGAAAGTTAATCCTGTATACTGCTTTCCAAGTTTCTCAGATTACAAGACTTAAAAGCGATACATTGCTGTATTTTATCAACGCGCCCGGTAAGCTTTTTTGCAAAGGTACATTTATGGAAGATAGCGCTGATCTTTGCTTGGAAAGGATTGAAGGGATCACTGCTTAATAAAGAGATGTCCTTCAAGAAGTGGACACATCGAGATTTAGGAGCAGTCGAGGAATACCTTTCACACTATGTGGTCCAGTATGATGAAGTGTTGTCTGAAAGTGTGCTCCTTTGGTTTCCAAAGCATTTGGCAGTTCTACGTGTCATGTTTTATGGCTGGCTGGTTTTTGTTCAACCTCAAAAGCTTAACGGCTAAGCTGGCTTGATGAGTTCTTCGAGATGAGTTGAATGCCACACACCCTTTCATCACTAGATGAGGGGTAGAGCTGTCACCCCATGACCTCCCATATTCTCTACTCTGTTGTTGTTTTTCCCTCTTTTCTTCTCTTGTTTTATTTCTTTTACTTCCCCAGTTCCCATTTTTTTAAATTTCATCTTCTCTTTTATCCCTCATCATTAACCTGGTGTCCAATTCCTCACTCCACTGTTTCAATCGTCTTCCCGTCGACCTCCTCTTCTCTCCCAGGTCACTTCCTGTATTTGCGGGTGAGGAATAGCCGCGAGGCTGCTGAGGCAATGGTGCACAGCCCCACTCTCCCTCTCACCATGTCTGTAAAGGACTGTCAGGTAAGTGACCAGTAATGGCTGCCTGGTAATAAGGTGTTAAATGGCTGGTGAAGTGAATGTTCAAATAGCTCAAAACAAGCTAACAGCACAATGCGCAAGTCATTGCCCCACAGTGGTCGTTTCAGTTTTATGCCCAAAATAGGCTAATTCTCAGCCTTTGACTCGGTTTTTTAATTTTACTGAACACTTTTTGCAAAACATTGCACACATAGTTCATCTTCTAAGACACATTGATCAGACCTTGAACACTTGCGTGCCTCTTTTAGGCACTGCCATTCAAAATTCAAGATACATATGTCGGACTTTGCTTGATGCTCGTTGCTTTCCTCATTGCCCATCTATGAAATTAGGGCCCATGTGTTTAAATTGCCATCATGCTATCAAGTCAGCAGATTAGAGATTTTCAACAATGCAGTTTGCCTTTAGAATTGTCTGTGCCGATTGACACAAGCGTTGAGCGTTGTTACGCAATCGAAGAAGCTTTCACGTTGTATACAATAAAGAGTTGCACACAATTAAGGTCACATTATGGACTGCACTTGTAAACTTGCATCAGATCGACTGTGTATAGTATTTTTGTTGCTTTTCCTGAATAGTGTTAGATTAAAATCAGAGGTAAATCACTTAGGGTATATGGAAACATTTTGTTTTGTTACTCTCATGTGTTACATCTTGTTAGCCTGAAAATCTATATATATAAGATGTTACTGTGTTGTGTTATCCACTAATGATGTGTCACTGTTTTGTTTTGTTTTGTGTTATTTGCAGTTACGCTTCTCTGTGTATCTCTATGGAGAGTTCAATGGCACCGTCCTGATCTCAGTAGAGGCCAACGGCACCACTGTCTTCCTGTTTGATAGGGCAGGGCAGTGGAAGGACAACTGGCAAGAGGTCACACTGCCTATCTCTCACATCCTCAATGGGTATGGGCTTCTCACTTACAAAATTCAGCCAGAACATACAGTTTGCATTAACTTGAATGAAAACTCATAACGTATAAAGTGGCTTTGTTGCTATTGATGGGCTGTTGTCAACGGGCTGAAAAACGCAGGCAGTAAAATGATTTCCTGTAGATCCCAATAAGAAAACCATGTGTGCTTCAGCAAGAAATATATCTCTTGTTTGCTGAAGGTTCCACATAAAAGTGCGAGCGCAGTGGGGGCCCAGCTCATACGCTGACATCGCCTTGGATGACATCACCCTGGGAGCAGCATGTTTTAAATCAGGTATCTCCTATTGTTGTGATACGTTGTGTTTCACTACCATATGATCGCTAAATAAATGGCCACAAAATGTGAGACGAGAATGGTGTTTAGAGTGGAATCCCCAAACCAAAGCTCTTAAACTGGCCTCATATAAAGTCATGAATGATTACTTTATGACTTTAGCGTTGTGAGCGTAGGCTTTGTTTTTGGGCTATTTTTTCTATCCCATCATCAGTGCACCATATGCCAGTATGTAAGTTAACTGATTACTCTCTAGATTGCATGTAATATGAGATCAGCAGAAAAAATTATACTTGGAGTAGTTACTTACACATGTGCAGTCTATTTTCAACACTTTCTGTTAAAGTTTTTTGCAAGAATTATATAGTGTAGATCTAGAATTTACATTGACTGCCATTTTAAACGATCACTTGAGTTTATTAATACTTCATCAAATGGAACCTTCAGATAGCAACGTTCTAATCACCTGATCGATATGTGATCGTACTCCTCCATAAGAAGATAGACAGATAAGGCAGCAAAAAAAAGATGATCCTGTGTCATGACCTCCAAAAAAGTGATGGCTCGTTAAAGCAAGTGCAAGTGAGGGCTTGCTGGAGCAAGTGGGGTATGGCTCGAAGAGAAGGAAACATTCCGCTTTGGGGGAATGGATTCCCAACCGCTGTCTCCAGTTAGCAGCAGGAGATCTGTCTTGCGGAGTTGATGATGTAGGACTCGGCCGATTGTTTGTGAAAGATGCCGGCGCTGGTGGCGTTCCCCGCTGCCGCAATCCCAAAAAAAATCCTCGTAAATGCAGATGCCATGGACGTGGATTGTCAACCAGCTGTGCATGTGGCGAGGCCGTGACTCCGCGATGCTAACGTTCGCGCAATTAAGCACTGGTGTCGCCATTGTTCGTCAACACTCGTATAAGGACGCGCCCCTTGGCGAACATCCGCTGGAACCTGGCTCACCCGTAGAGACTGTCACCAGGGTTTCCTAATGAGTCGCAGGCCAGGAACATTGCGGGACAGCAGAATTTAGGCACCCCATTGGTAGTTTAATGTGTTAATCGACAAGGGTTGGCGTTGGGCTTTGGGGTCCTTATCGAGGGTGAACGTTAAATTCCTGAGAGGCCTTGTTAGGAAATGGCTTTTTGACTTTCTTTATCGCTCTGTCATGCTTTTGCGAGCTCCCGTCTATATCATTTTAACTCCTGTCACTCTCAGGCTCTGCTCTCTCCAAGGTTTGCTTGCCTCGTCCTTTCCCTGGGTTTGCATGTTTATGTCTTCCCATCAGTTTAGTTTGAGGCTTTCAGCCTGGAAATGCCCTCCTGATAGCTCTCTCCGGTCATTTGTCTCTCTAGCTTCTCAGCATGATCACGAAAATGTTTTATGATAGTAGAGTTCTAAAATATAGCAGCACCACAACTGTTTTTGATAATATTTATCTCTGTATCTCTCTCTCTCGCTCTCTCCCTCTATGTGTGTGGTGTGTGTGTGTCTATGTGTGTGTGTGAAGATCTCAGCTCCTTGCTCTTGCATGGCAGTGGGTTTCTGCATGGACTGGAGTCCATGAGTGATCTGGACTTCTTCAGCCCACTTCCTGAGCCTTCCTCATCAGGTAAAACCATCTCTCAACACGACGTCCTTCATCCTGGGGCATGAAAGATGAACTAAGTGCAATGGAGCCGAAACCAAATGAGGAATATGTGAAGGATTTACACAGTGGGAATCCCTATATATTTATGGTCTCTTGGCAATACTTGAACCATTTAGCTGCCAAGTCAAAGCTCTTTTCATTTTGGTGGGATTACTTGAAGATGTAACTCTGCATACAGACGCCACCCAAAAGTCAAATGTGTGATACTGTGTAAGCATATTTTAAAACATGCTATTCTTAAAAGAACCTCGGGTATGAATTGTACTTTTACAAACCACTCAAAATATGGGTTAATTGAGTTTAATGATTTACACTGTAACAGCAAATGTGTTTTAATACAGCACAGCAAAAGAGCTTTTAGCTTGACACGGGTCAAAGGACTAATTGGAGACAATGATGTCAACCTAAGACGAGGCCGAACTAATGGCTCATTAACGAGTGGGGTCAGCATTCTCAGGTCGCCGCCAGTCAGTCTCTGTTTTGGATTTCTCCTCTGTACTTCCTCAGCCTAGTCTGTGAAAAATGAGGGGGCTTTAGTGAAGTGATACTGTGGCCTCCTACAGCTGGAGGCAAAAAGAAAGGAATGGAGAAAAAGCA
Source organism: Sprattus sprattus (assembly GCF_963457725.1). Classification (NCBI taxonomy): domain Eukaryota; kingdom Metazoa; phylum Chordata; class Actinopteri; order Clupeiformes; family Clupeidae; genus Sprattus; species Sprattus sprattus. The sequence continues at coordinate 9,472,470 of NC_137911.1, forward strand.
AGCAGTGTAGAATATGATTCCTGCTCCTGTTGTTAAAAAGCATTTGCACAAAGGATGGCAATGTATGTAATGTTAACCAGGCTCACCCATCTACAGCCAGAAATAACTCTTTCACTATGAGTTCTGTATCTGAAAATGCTTGTTTATGACTTTTGTTAATGACTTTTTAAACTTTGATTTCTGTTCTCGTAGCATTTGAATGGACGATAATACACTGAGATAGTTCTGTTGCCAAGCTTTTATCTGTGTGCATGCCCTTTAAAAATAATGCCTCGTGGATAAATCAACCTCCAATCCCATTTTTATCATATGATGGAAAGAAAAAGTAATGGTTGGGGAGTAGCACAGAAAGTAACAGTTGTACTTTACAACAATTCATTGATAGTTTTTCTGTGGTTTCCATAAAATGTGTGGGGGGTGTTGACAGCAGCCAAAGATGGCATCAAATATGCTTTTCTTATTAGTAGAATTCCCACTGATTCTGAATCAAAAAATGTATCTAGATAGAGAAAAACTTTAGTAGATGGATTGCAAATCTGTGGAGATGTCTTATATACCCTTTCTGGTAATTCTAGATATGAGGGGTGCTCTTTATTAATCTTAATTATAGTTCATAATTCAGAGCATTACAGAAAATTAAACTTCAACTGCAATTACAAACTGAAGGTTCTCTCTTTAGTGCCCCAAATGTCATCAGCTCTATTTGTCAATGTTATCATCTCTAAGCACTCCCTGGTGGTTGTGTTCTCAGAAGTGTCTCTCATGTCCTGGTGGTTGTGTTCTCAGAAGTGTCTCTCATGTCCTGGTGGTTGTGTTCTCAGAAGTGTCTCTCATGTCCTGGTGGTTGTGTTCTCAGAAGTGTCTCTCATGTCCTGGTGGTTGTGTTCTCAGAAGTGTCTCTCATGTCCTGGTGGTTGTGTTCTCAGAAGTGTCTCTCATGTCCTGGTGGTTGTGTTCTCAGAAGTGTCTCTCATGTCCTGGTGGTTCACCTCCTGTGGAGCCAGCGGGCCCCGGGGCCCAACCCAAGCCCAGTGTGACAACGCCTACCGCAACACCAATGTCAGCGTGGGGGTCATCAAGGAGGGCCCTCTCAAGGGTGTGCAGAAATGGAGAGTTCCCGCCACCGACAGATACAAGTGGGTACCTTCCCATACAAGTGGGTACTAACAGATACGAGTGGGTAGCATCACATTCAAGTGGGGTAGCATCTGATAGAAGTGGGTGCCACTGTAACCTGCTCTTGAGAGTGTGCACTTGCCTACTCACCCTCTCACTCTCCAACACAAGGACGTTCCCCTTCTAATAGATCACACCTGAGTTTGCTTGGCAGAGCTCATACAGACTGTTTTGTGTCTTTGTGTGGCTTTTTTGTGCACTTATTGTGTTTCACACATACAACAGGAACTGAATGAAGCAGTTCCAAAACCTTACCTGTTCTCAAAGTGTACCCTGAATGAACCACAGGCAGACTCATGGGATATGTGATTGTCGCAGTATCATTTTAACAGTGCTGTAACCTCTGTGAGCAACGTTGGTATTTTCCTCTCCATTCAAAATGGACCCACTCTGTGAGTAACAACATGTGAATCAACTGTGAGTTGGCCAGAGACACTAGTAGGTCTCAATAGAAACAGGTTTGTGCTGTCTCTGTTTAGTAATGCAAAATGTCTTGCGTCATCATTAGCTGTACATGGAATGGACAAGATGGTAAACATCCCTCTCTGTAGATAGCAGGAAAGTGTTGCGTGTTTCTGTATGTGTGTATTTACAAGAGAGCAATTATGTCTGTCAGTGATTCACTTTTAAACTGATTCATTACCATTTCCAAGGTTGTCATGGGATCTCACTCAAATGATTCGCTCAGCCTTAGATGTTTGCAAGTCTGTTTGACTAGATATACTGTCCAGTATACATGTGCATGCATCTCTCTCTTTCTCTTTCTCTTTCTCTTTCTCTTTCTCTTTTTCTTTCTCTTTCTCTTTCTCTTTCTCTTTCTCTTTCCCTCTCTCTCACAAACACACACACACACATGCGTGCGCATGCACAGACACAAACACATACACCCAATCACTTCATCTCTGCAACCCCAATTCTGCCACAGATGGTTCTATCCGTGGAACAGCCATCGGCGCTAAAGTGCAAACTGGTAAGTGCGGTGCATGTGATTGCGATTCCTGAGCCCGGTTAGTCACAGGCTCTCATATGGCCCTGCAGCATCTGGCTCTCGCACTCATGATGATAGATTCATTTTGTCAGCCCTTTGGTTCTGCACCACAACTTTGCACCGCCGGAAATTAAACTCCTATCCACACACCTTTAATTTCGGCTCACTGCGGAGGATAGAGGTGCTTGAAGAGTGACGTGAGAGTGAGTGTTTGTATTTATTTTTTGGTTGTTTGTGGATTTTTCTTTTTCCTCTGTGTCCGGGCTGCTCTTGACCCTGAAGGATATCAGCGTATGGTGCAGCAGGGGGCAAAGGTGCCAAGAACCACAACAAACGGTCGCACGGTGTCATCATCATCGCCATCTTTCCCCTGGAGAAGGGAGACATCTTGCACATCCTGGTGGGACATCAGGGGGAGGATGCTTGCCCTGGGGTGAGTGTTACCCTGTGGGGGGTGGAGAGATAAAACCTAGGTCATCTTGTATATTGGGAATGTATAGACGTTTGCTTCAAGAATTTCTACTGAAATATTGAGACTTTTAACACATTTATGATGTACGTACAGTATACTATACGTGTCAAACAGGCTTAATACGCACTTAATGAACATTCATGTGTGGAAAAGAAGTATGTTTTTTCTTGTTCTTAGTTAAAGCATATAAGAGTCAGCTGAAATCAGTAAGCAAGTCCTTCCTCATTGATCCACCTCTCCTAAAAATCCTGAAGCACTTGAGGATGTTGATTTGAGCTTTGCTCAGAGACCTCATCTATGATGCAACACCTTCAACCTCCATAGCAAAACCATATTCACCCCAGGCCGATGTGTAACAAGCACATGTGTGTGTGTGCGCATGTGTTTGTCCGTTAGTGTGTTTGTAAAAGCGATGACTTAGCAATAAATAAAAGGAAATATATATATATATATAGATATTTAGTTTTTCACGTTTACCTCTCACATGTTCACATTGATCTCCTGTCCGTCTGACTTTGAACATTTCTTTCTGTTCCTCCTCCTTCTCCTCTGCGTCTTGACAGAGAAACCCTCTGACCCAGAAGATCTGTCTGGGCGAGTCATCTGTGATCGAGGACAGCTTCGCCAAAGAAGGGAAGGACGGAGAGTGGGTCGGAGGAGGAGGGGGCGGAGGTGGAGCCACATACATCTTTAAAGTGAGAACAAACCCCTGACGGTTCAACAGCCATTCTTTAAAGCAGTAGTACAAACAAAAACAAAAACAACAAAGTATATGCTATTTATATAAGCTATTTTCAATAATGTATGGATCCAATTCAAGAGATTATGCTAAATTCTGAAGGCGCAAAGATAAACTAGGTAAAAACCTCATATAACCCTACAGATCCCCTATATAAACCTACAGATCCTCAAACAAACCAAAATATGAACTTACAGAACCAAGGGCAGAGCTGACATAAATTGGGATGCCTAGTGCTAGGAGAAGAAGTTGGCAGTGGGGCATTCTTTACCCTGCGGCTTCTGTAAATCTTCTCAGGATATTGGCCCTAGACAAAGTTTTCTTTTTTTTTACCATAGCTGATCCAATGTGGGAATGGCTCTGGGGCCAGTGTGACAAGATACTAAGTAATCATTCCCAGGAGCATTTATGAGACATCCTGAACTGATTAGTGATTATCTGAGGGAGCCTGTGGCTCTTCATTTTCATACACTGAGGGAAGATGAGTGGTTGGCAGAAGACTGAGGGGATGGGATTTGATGTCATCTTCAGTGAAATCCAGTGGTTGTCTTGGCAGTGAACCTCTGGGTCTCATGGGTGTCCTTTGCACAGATGGTGAATGGGGAGCTGATGCCTCTGCTGATCGCGGCTGGAGGGGGAGGCAAGGCCTACCTGGAGGACCCGGAGAGCAGCCTGGACCAGATCCCTCTGGAGCAGTACGAGAATGATACGGCAGCGCCCTGTCATAATGGGAGAACAGGGGCAGCAGGTCAGCTGGTGCGACAAACACATACACACATACAATAAATAAGTACACACGTACAATAAATGCAGGTGCATCACACACACACTGCTAATCCCTCCCCCCACCCAAGTTTTATGTTTGCTCTAAACCCCAAATCCCCATGACGATTTGTGTTCCCAGTTTGGGGACGATGCACCTCATTAGGACACACGAGAGCACAGATTAAGCTCTTGATAGAGGCTGCTACTGCTGCTAAAGAAGAGCAAGTGGGTGTGAGAGATTAGGCCTGACTTAGACACGGTCCAGCACCACTCATCTGTCAGACAGGAGCCACAGTCTGGGCACAATGAGGAGCAGAGCAGAGCAGAGCAGAGCAGTTAGTACTAAGAGAGCTCCTACTTGATTTATTGATTCCTCTCAACCACTTGCTTTGGAGGAGAAGTGGAGGAAAAGGGCCTCTGTCCACAGATGGCTAGATGTGTGGGAGCATATGCCTCATCATTTAGAAGAGGCTTATGACACATTTGTGTGTACTGCTCCCTGGAACACAAGATCATGATGTGTTGTACAGTATATGGGGAAGGGTTTGCTCCATGTGCTTACACTAGAGGGTTCAGGCCGTGGGCTCTGTAAAGAGCCTTGAGACAATGTCAATTGTTAATGGAACTATATACATGAATACAATTGAATTGAATTGAAAGAACTTTGGACAGATAATGTTGGGACTTCTCCCCAGCTTGGGTGAAGAGGGTGTTGAAAGGGTCTGAGAGGAGTGTGGTGTTGTTCTGCTCCCTCAGGAGGCGGAGGTGGTTGGAGGGACACCACCACACCGGTCTGGGCAGGCAAGTCCTTGGCGGAGGGGTCAGAGGGCGGCTCATCCTGCCCCAGGGCGCTTTCCAGACTGAGCTGGGACACCTTCGGAGGGTTCGGAGGTGGAGGAGGTGCCTGCACTGCCGGCGGGGGTGGAGCTGGATACAGAGGTAAGTCTGATGAGCTTGGGCTTATGTGATGAACAGGTGTACACGCGCACTCACACACACACCATACACACACACACACACACACACACACACACACATACACACACACACACTCACACACACACACACACCATACACACACACACGCACACGCGCACACACACACGCGCACACACACACGCACACACACACACACACACACACACACACACACACACACACACACACACATACACACACACACACACACACACACACACACACCATACACACACACATACACACACACACAACCACAGTAACACTTTGGACAAAAGCTTTGGACAAAAGCGTCTGCTAAATGACTAAATGTAAATGAAAATGTAAACACATGTGCACACACACATGTACTAATTAAATAAAGTACATATAATCTGAAAACAGTAGAAACACACAATATCCCCTCAAGTCTTGGGAAAAGCATCCTTGGAAAGAGTTTTCTGAGGAATGTGCCCACATTCCGCAAAGAACACATTCAAGCTCGCTGGCTTTGTGTGTTTGTTAGGGCAGACTGCCGGAAACATCCCTCCGTAATAAGTTCAACATGATGCCAATACCTGAAAGAAGTCAGATGGGAAGACAAATAGGTCCTTTTTTATTGACTGTTCTGCCCCTCCATACATACCCCAATGGCAGAACAGATACCCCACTCTGTAGAAGGGTAATTATGGGATATGGCTGAGACAGACTGGGCCTTGTGCGGACGGGGCAGCTGTGGCCATAACCACATTAGGACCTGTTCAGCTTGACCACGGAAACATCCTGATCAGGGGAGCGTGGGTTATGCTATGCTATTGACAGGGCATAAGAGGGTGAAACCCCCTGAGGGGGAAATGTCATTTGAAGAATGAGGAGACAACAATGAGTCTCATTGAGCGAGACGTGGGATTGTGAGAGAGGAGACCAGACTGAGGAATTCGCACCCTGCTCGAACGATGTGTCGTATTTATGGAACATATTTCATTTTAGACTCACACATCCTGCTGTTTTGAGGTGCTACAATTTATTGAAATCATTTGTGTATAGACGTAGTAGATGAAGTAGAGGCTTTACTCTCATGTTCAACAGATCACTTGGTTGCCCGTAAAAGGTGACGGTTTAAGTATGTGATGAAGTGCACTCTTTGAGAGGAGAGATCCTGAGTGTTGGTTGCCCTGAGGATCAAGTGTTAAAAGCATCAGCTTTAAAAAATAATTTAAACCTTTCAGGAATTAAATATTTTTTTTTTCAAGTCGTGATTGTGAGTGGTGACTTAAGGCTCCAACAGACTGAGATTGCAACAATTGATTTATGTAGACGGTACGGTGATGAACACCTACTGAATCATAGGCTACGAAAGCTACGACCCAAGTCAATGGGGAGGGAAAGCCTTAAAACCTCATAGACCAGGAGCCGCAATTACTCAGCTATTTCTTTCCAATGCATGTTTTACTTGGCGTGGTCATGGTGGGAGACACATCATACTAACAAGGCTTCTGCTGCCACAACTCATCACAATTTTTTTTCTTTGTGGAATCCCAAACATTTCGTTTTTGCACAATTTACCTCCATCTATAACATTTGGGTTTGGTGCCAGTTTTGCGTTGATCATTGTGTCATGTCATGCTGCATTCCTATTGGTTGGTTAGACATAGGTTGTAGCAGTCACATTATGTGAGATGGTCATCCTAAGTTTCTGACACTGTGAGAATTTTGTCAAAGGACCACCGCTTTTGAGCCACGGAGAAAGATATCGCCACATTTCTTTCACATTAGTCATCTTTCGTCTGGCCAAAATGGCACAGTGTATACCCGCCATAAGGTTTGATATAAAAACATCTATTCTGTAGTGCCTCCACAACCCAACAGGCTTGCACTTCACAAATTGTCCTAGAGGCACTAGAGTTGTTTAGTAAAAGTTTTGCATCTGATCTTTCACTCTCTGAACTTTGTTAATAATTTCTATTTATGGAAGCATAGATCTCTACAAATATTCTTAGTTTATTCAAGATATAACTGGTTGTTTTGAACATCAATTCAGGTGGGGATTCAACTCTGTTTGATGACATCACAGCAGATGGGCAAGATGGTGTCTCTTATGTTCACCCCAGTGGCGAGATATTTTTACAGCCTTTGGCAGGTGAGTTTTTCTTTTGTGTATGGGTGTCTGTCTATGTGTGTGTGTGTGTGTGTGTGTATGTGTGTCTGTCTGTGTGTGTGTCTGTGTGTGTGTGTCTGTCTGTGTGTGTGTCTGTCGGTGTGTGTGAGTGTGTGTGTGTGTGTGTATGTATGTATGTGTATGTGTGTGTTTGCATGTGCGTGTATGAGGATTCTTTCTCAACCTCTTTCTTTGTGTGTGTGTGTGTGTGTGTGTGCATGCATGCGTGTGCGTGTTTGTCTACTGGTGTTTCTCAGGCACAAGACACAAATTGAGTAAGAGACATGATGCGTGTCAGGAGGTACCTTGTGTGAAAGTAATTTAAGGCCTCATGCGATTCGTTGGAGAAGGTGCCATGAGATTGTAAAAACATGCCAGCTCGAGTGTCTTCATGTTTATTCCATAAAAGTGCATCAAAAGACTAAATAAAGACCTAATTTAGACATTGTGATCTTAATGTGATCTTCAAACCCTCCCATTTTCTATCAGGAACATTTCATTGCCTAAATTGGCAGTAAAAGCAACAACAAACTACTGGTCGCCATGCTTGCTTTTCATAGAAATGTACACATACATTAATTTCATTGGTGCATCATGAGACATTCTTCGAGCAACAGTTACAGTATGCTATTGCTTTGAACTCCTATCCTTATGGCATTGCTAACAGCTGAGTGCTGGAGCTGTTGTTTTTTAACTCTGCCATCTTTGTGTCCTGTGTCTGTCGGTAGCGATGGAGAGCCACGGGGAAGCTGAGATCGAGGTGCATCTGAACTGCAGCCACTGCCAGACGCAGAGCTGCAAGCATGACGATGAAACCAGGCTCATCCTCTGCATGTGCCACAACGAGGAGGTCCTGGCCCCGGACAACGTCTCCTGCATAGGTAGCTACGCTCATAAAGAGCACAGACCAGTCAGTCTCAGATCATGTTTATTTGAACTCGGATTGTTCTACATGGTGAAATACTGTAGAAGTGTATCACGCACCTTGAACATCTAATAAAGTCCTTGATTCCCTCAATTTATGGATGAAAATTCCCTCTGTGATTTGGAGACTAGGAGATTTAGAAACTAAGACAATATGTTTTCTTCTTTAAAGATTTCAGGCCCTAGATTCATTTTCCATGGTCTGAAATGGACATTTTTGCAGCATGTTTGTGGCAGGTTGTAATGTTGCCCCTATGCCATGGCACGTGTGCTTTACCTGTGTCTCTACCTCTTCCCACCCTCTGTCTCTCTCACGTTTGACCCGTCAGTGTCTCCGCCGGTCCCCGTGCCAGACGGGCACCTGTCGCTGTCGCTGATCCTGGCCGTGGTGGCGTCCACCGTGGTGACAGGCATCGTGCTCACCTGCGCCAGCCTCACCCTCAGTAAGAGACTCTTCCAGTTCTGTGTCAACTCTGTGCCCTCCACCTTCCACCGCCTCTGACGGGGAGTGCGAGTGGCCCAGGGCTCTCGGCTCTTGTAAGACGGGGACTTTTCTCTCTGTGTATTGCCCTGTTAAAGAAAACACACTATTGTGGATGCATTGCACTCTGCCACCATCTAAGCTGCCTCTGCTTCTGTACAGACAAATGGATGAGATATTTTCGGATGTGCTTGTCGTGCAGAGACAAATTGATGGTTGTAGATTACGACCTGGGGTGGAACATTATCAGAATTGTTTGCTTTTTTTTTATATTCTCAGTGGCTCTCCTGGAACTACAAGGGTGTTTGCCACTGTGTTGCCACTTTATTTTAAGGTTTTAGGATAGAATGAAAGAATCACTGCAAGGGGTTGGAAAGCAGTGAGGTGAGAATACATGGGTACAACTGAAGTCAACAGTGAGTCAGAGAGAACAGTTTAGCTCTTTAATATCCTTTGTGACGTTTTCAGGAAAATCACAGTTGCCTTGGAGCTGATTTTACAGTATGTATCCATGTTGTTGGAGAAGTGCATTGACAAAAACCTATTCAGCTAACAAGCCCTTGGGCATTATCACCCACACCCCTCAAGATAATGAGCTAATTTAGAGAAGAAAACAATTGTGGAAAGTTTTTCAACTGTGACGTCAAAAGGATTTTTAGAGGGCTTTTAAGGGATGACTGTGTGTATTCAGGCCCAAATTTCACACAAGCACTTTAAGTTAAAGGCTTTCTTGCCAAAGCAAAGGCTATAGAGAGGAATTTCCGTTGTTTTTGTATTTCATGCATGCCTGACACCAAAAAACCCCAACAAAAAACACAACCTCCCAGATTCTACACATTGGTGATATGTATACATCATAGCTCTTCTTTTAAACTTATGTGTATCATCGTCTATCAGCATTACATACTCAATAGAATAACATGATTTACAGTGCTTTATCGCATATTTTATCACCTACTGTATCTAAGTAGTGTTGCACAAGATGTCTTTAAAAGGAATTATTAGGGAATATGGATTCAATCTGCTATTAATCTTTGTTTGTACATTAAAAATATGTACAAATGCTTTGGAAATATTATAGATGAAAAGTAAGGATATATTTACATAATAGAACACCATAACTGTAGTCTTTCCAGTGGGCTACTGAAGCTGCTTGGATGTTTTATGTTAGCGAAATCATAGTGTTTTAGAGCCAACATTCATCTCAAGACAAAGGACGGCGAGGGAACTATGAGCATTTCTTGGTGAACTGTCCCCAAAAATGTGAACTTTTTTTCTGTTAAACATGAGGTGGAAGACTGGAGTAGACATTTCCTGTTTTCCCCCCCAAACCAATGCCCGTTTAGACTTTACACCCATCCAGTTGAACTGTGAGGCTTCACAGCGTTGCTGCCACGTGCCTGGTTTTGGGAGTGTGAGAGTGCGTGAGCCTCAGTTTAGTTCTTTTAAAGCAGTGAGCTTCATATGGTTGCTTAATATTCTGGGTTTGTTGGTTTGTTTGTTTTGTCAAAGATGAGATAATGTGGCCTTAGGACTATGGACTTTTAGGGTGCTTCTACTGATGTGAATTTAAAGAAAGCCCTTTGTCCACGAGGGCGATGATCACAAGTATTTATGTCTGTCTTTGTGTTATTGTTTGGTCAAGAATCTCTGTGTTGACTCAATGACTGCATACCGTCATTTTGACCCAATACATACCTGTACAAATACTGTGCAAAGACTCACTGTGTAATCCTCCATATTAAATAAAATCAACAAATACAAATTGTGAAACTTGGAGAGTCAAGACTGAATCATCAGTGAACTTTAGCGTAAGATATTTTCTCAAGCAAGACTCACTGGTTGGAGTCCAGTGTTTTAGACTCGAGGCTTGGGTACAGGTCCTTCTGAATGGTTCCTGAGATGGCCTTCTTTATGAGAGGTAACTGAATGTGGTCTGACATACTACAGGCTATTAGCATGCTCTCGCTGCTTATGGTGGCCGTTGTGTCTTAACACTGTCCTTTGTCTCACAGACTAACGAGGCTGTTGTGGAACCTAACTAACTAAGCACACATATTGTACGCTTTCACGCATATTAACATTAAACTGACAGACTATCACACTGTGACACATAGACACACACAGATAAAACACACCACATGGTCATGGCATGCCGTCCTCTCCTGGTTGACACATAAGGAGCTTTCCTGTTCTAATATTCTCTTGCATAGCTGCGCTCACGCACCGGTCATTTTGCCACCACCAGTCACTGCTTTGAGTATTGAGAACTTGGAGTAAAACTTATGAGAAGTCATAAAGGTGGATAACAGTGTCTCTTCACCTGAGCTTTCCTCCCAAGCAGGTTGGTAGTCTGTACACGGCGCTCCCCTTCCCTCCTCACCCTACCCCAGCCCCCCCATTCCCAAACCTAACCCCCTGACCCCTCCACCCAACCCTTACCCAAACCCCTACCCAACCCGAGTCCAGCTCTTCTGGCGGGCCGCTCCTGTGCCGGCGGCTCAACGGCACGCAGGGGACCTCAACCTCCTCTCACCTGCACGCAGCGCCCCTCCCCCCTCCCCGGCAGACTACCAACCTGCTCTGGGGCTGTGGGCCGCCTCCACGGAGGGTGAGTCCCCGACGCTCCGCCCAGCCTTGGAACAGAGGCGTAAGGGTCCGGTTCAGAAAGAACACCAACAATGAGTCGAAAAGAAAAGATCAAAGAGTGGTCTTCAGAAATCTCTCTAAAATGTCTAGACTAAGTGTTTGGGGATTTTAACATTAAAGAGTGCAGGCTGTAAGCTTTCCTCACTGCACACTGACAATGGTTCGTAGGTTAATGTTGCTAACTGACTGGACCTGAGGTGCAATCAGTTGGCTCAGTGTGTGGAGAGGCCAAACACTCTTTCTGAGGACTTTCTGAACCGGAACCTTTCCATTTCTGCTACGGACAGAGAATCTATAAACGCACATGTGCCTATCATGCTTTAGACTCAACCACAGCCTCAGACTAACGACCAACTGCCAATCTAATGCTGCCGTTCTAGTTTGGCACTTAGGGTCGGTTTTACTGGTTGAATGCAGCCTGTCATATTGCCATGTGTAATAAGAGGAATACACCTATGCTATGAAATCACCTGATACCTCGAGGACAAAATCAGAAAGCTGAGTGTATTGTGTGCTTCAGTATTCAACTGCTGCAGACTCTGGTTGGCTAGAAAATTAGTTTTAGGCACCTGGTGTTTCACTATAATAAGGAAGTTAGGTTGGGTAGAATAGAATAGAATGGAGTGAAATACAATTAAATGTTTTCCTTTCAGGTGTATATAATGTATTTGCAAGGCCGAAAACAAAACTGTGTTTGATATACAGTGCATACGCATGCTTGCATGAGACTCCCCACAAACAAATTACAGTGACCTTCAGAGTGTCTGTTTCTACACGACGATAAATCAGTTTTAGATTAGTTTTTCCTCTTTATTTTTCTAATTCAAGGATTACTTTTTTCTTTTGTGCAGTAAGAGCTACTTGTTAACAATGTATTATCTGGATCTTCAGGTTAGTGTTGACACTATCCTTGTGTATAGCAACATTTTGGTTTTAGCTGAAGGCTCATCACAATTTATGTTGGTCTTATCCCCATTTTGTTTCTGATTTACAACTTGGCTAGAACTGCAACCATCTCCGGAGTTATGAGGCCTAAGTCTCAGAATGAAAACGATACCTCCTCTTTTTAATTGCCCAGGAATCGGTCCAAACCTCAACTTTATCTCTTCATTAACCTCATTACCGAGCAAAGACATGCCAAAATGTACACTGCGATTTCAGTTTGTGGCTCATTGCTTTCTGCAAAGTCTTCAGATGTGGTAAAACTGGGCCCAGCCCACTGAACCAGTGTCGTTCTTCTGTGTCTCTCGCCCTCGATAGTCTACTACCGAAAGAAGAACCACCTGCATGCGGTCAGGGTACGGCTCCAGAGCCCGGAGTACAAGCTGAGCAAGATCCGCTCCTCCACCATCATGACCGACTACAACCCTAACTACTGCTTCGCCGGCAAGGCCGCCTCGCTCAACGACCTCAAGGAGGTGCCGCGCAAGAACATCACCTTGCTCAGGTATGCTGCAGATTCACTGCCGTACATGCCACTGGGACTGGAGCCTTACAGAATTGAGAAGCTCAGTTCAATGCTTTAGTTTATGCGCTCTTCATGCTAACTAACACATTACTTAAGAACAATGAAGAAAACCTAGACAGCGAGTTCAGCTCCATTTTCTCCATACCTGAATGGTATTGTGATGAGTCTCATGGCGTAGTGCTTCTATGATGACCTTTCTTAAAATTCCTCATTTCTTTGTGTCTCTGTTCTTCTCTCTGTGTGTTCGTTGTGTATGTGTTTTGTGTCTTCAGGGCTCTTGGTCACGGTGCCTTTGGAGAGGTGTATGAAGGCCAGGCCCTGGGCATGAATGGGGAGAACTCAGCCATGCAGGTGGCCATCAAGGTCTGTTTACAACAATTCCTTACACACATTTATAACACGTGTAGATGAAATCAAGCATTCTGAGAGTGAGTCACGGGGTGTACTTTAATCAACGATAAAGGTACGGTACGACCTGTTTACATTTACCTGAGTGTTCCATATCAGTATGCACTCGAAATAACAGTAGCTTCGAAATCGAACCAAGATGGCGCCGTCTTGGGAGCCTGATAGTGGGAAATATTTTATGTGAATTAAGCTATCTACACGACTTTTTATATGTCTACATTGACTCGGTTAGTTGTTAATGTGCTACACGAATGTTGTAGAGTATTGTAGGTCTTGACTTAAGCTCTCGAATATTATTTGTAGGTTGTTGCTAACGCTTAGACGAAAAAATCCATTGAAACACATAGTAGCTAGCTAGCCTCGCTGCTAATAAGTATAAGGTTGCTCTCACACGCCTCCCTCAGAGTTAGTGGCGATATCCAAATCAATATAAACAAATATTAACAAAGTTGAAAGGGTCCCATTGTCATTTTTGTTATTTTAATGGCAACTTTATAAAATGAGCAATGTGAATGAATAAAATGGTGCAAGATCAATGGCGATCTCCTAGCTAATCATCAACAAACTTGGTTCTAGGCTAACAGACGTGACGTTCCTTCCCAATGCTGTTTGTCTGTTGCATAGCAACAGCCACACAAAGGGGGACTATTTTCTCTAGGCTACTGAAATGCGATACACAATGTTTGGTGGCTAGAACTTTTTTGTGCTGAAAGGCAGCTTACTGTTTATAATTTAATTTTACTTGCTGGCAACCGTGTTAAAAAAGCAATAAGGTACTCGAGTCAGTTCTGTATTGTCAATAATGTACTGCTGCGCGTCGGGCCTAACAACACCCTCGAACAAGTACATTATTGACGATACAGTACTGCCTCTCGAACCTTATTGCTTAATTGAACACCACCTTCATTTCTGAAAGTCTTTTTAAGGATTGGATTTAAGGACTGGATCTTATCCCTGGTTGTAATTTTTTCTTGGGTTAGTTGTACGGTGCTTGCTGCGTCTTGGCACTGCTAAAGTCACCCCATTCCACATTCTCACATTATCTCAAAATTAAATAAAGTTTTGCATGGTACTTTTCACCGCATCACACAATACCCACTCCACAAGCACCCAAAGCCCACGTCCAACAAAACCTCCCCCCCCACACAATTTGCAGGAACGCGGCGACGTGACCCATGACAGCATTTAAAACAAATGGCTGGCTCCTGGCTCCCCCGTGTTTTTTTGACCGCCATCCAGTTTGGCATGAGAACCATCACCATAAAACCGACGGGGATAAAGGGAGCCTCTGTTCAGCATGTGATGGACTCGATGTGGCGGATCATTGGAGATGACATGTGGCTGCTCCCACTGAGGGCCACAAGACTCAAGTCCACACCCTTCGCACAATTGAATTTGGCGATTTGTTACGCCTAAGCTGAGGGTAGACAGTGCTTTGAGCCTGAGGACCTGTCTTTGACGCAGGCTTAAGGCCTCTGAAGGAAATGCTTGACTTTTGATAGTGCTAGTCAAGGCCCCTTTAAGTTAAGTAAGTAAAGTATTAAAGTAATAAAAGTCAGACTAGCTTTGTGTGGGAGTAGTTGAGATTGTGATGTCCAGTCTCTGATTACACCCTGATTTATGATGTCTTTTTTTTCTTTCTTCTGGTCAATAGACTCTTCCAGAAATTTGCTCCGAACAAGATGAGATGGATTTCCTGATGGAAGCCCTGATTATGAGGTGCATGTGGTATACACACACACACACACACACACACACACACACACACAAACACACACATACACACACACACACACACACACACACACATACACACACACACATACACACACACACACATACACACACACACACATAACCATGCACACACTCACACCCACCGACCCCCCACCCCCGACATGCATGCACAAGCACACACTCACACAGGCACACTCATACACATACACACACATCCAACCATGCACACATCATGTACACAGACACGCAGACACTCACTCACAAACAGATATACACTTGGATCAATGAGGAAACAATCATTGTAAATCCATTGCCCTACCTGGGGTGTTTTCATCCCCTCCCTGTGTGCTGATGTGTTGTTGAGCAGACAAACAGCTGCTGCTGGTTTGTGTGAAGGATGCAATGCATCTTCCTTCAGGACACAACAGCTGTTCTCTAGTTGGGTCATGCATTCATTAAACTCACTTTACATTCCCTCCAAATTTTGACGATTTGCAGATTGAATGCAAAATCAGCAGTTTACCTCATAAATACGACTCTGTGTATTTTCTTACTTACCTCATAAATTGTGCAGAAAACAAGCTTTGATGTTGAATTGCGACTCATGTTGGCTTCTTCTGGCCTCCTGATGTCTGTCTAAACCCCTGCAACTGCTTAATGTCCCACTCGAATGGTGTCAGGTATGTGATGGAATGACAACCGCAGTGAAGTTAGCTTGGTATTAGACATTTGAATATATAGACTGGAGCTAATAAAAGCCAGTCAAATTAAAAATTAAGGTTACTGATGCCATTTATCAATAAGACATATGAAAGAGGTGGAACATACACAATAAACCATAACCCTAAGCATTCAAATGTTTAGTTTAGCTAAGTGTGTACAGAGTAAATGTACAACACGTGTGTGTGTGTGTGTGTGTGTGTGTGTGTGTGTGTGTGTGTGTGTGTTTTCTCCACAGTAAGTTTAGCCATCAGAATATAGTACGCTGCATTGGTGTGAGTCTGCAGATTCTGCCCCGCTTCATCCTGCTTGAGCTCATGACTGGAGGAGATATGAAGAGCTTCCTCAGACTAAACCGTCCCAAAGCTGTGAGTAATCCTCTGTCTTTCCCCCTCTTTCTCTCTCACTCTCGCTCTCGCTCTCTCTCTCTCTATCTATCTCGCTTCTTCTTTCTCTCTCTCTCTCTCTCGCTCTCTCTCTCTCTCTATCTATAATGCTCCCTCTTTCTCTCTCTCTCTCTCTCTCTCTCTATCTAAAAACAGTATCTATCTAATTCGCTCCCTCTTTCACTTTCTCTGTCTGTCTCTGTCTCTTTCTATCCCTCTTTGTCTCTCTCTCTCTGTCTCTCCCCCTGTATCATTCTCTCTCTCTCTTACTTCTGTGCATGTGTTTGTGTGTGAAATGGCCCCCCAGTATGAGTTTGAATATGTGAGTTTTTTTACAGATGAATTTGTATCGAAACGGCAAAATGTACTTAAGCGATGTTGCGCATACACTTGCAAACCCTTAACCTTGGTGTTATTGCAATCTTAGAACCAGCACTCTTCCTTGAACATGCTCGAGCTTCTTCGGATGGCCCGAGACATTGCCCTCGGCTGCCGGTACCTGGAGGAGAACCACTTCATCCACAGGTTACTATTCTCTCCCTGAGTGAAGAATGAAATGGATAGATTATATAATCTGACTGTAGTAAAGCAAAATATTCTGTATGTCACCATAAGATTAAAATGTGCATACCAAGTGACAATATGAGCAGATCCTGGCAAAGCAATGAAATGTGTGTCCAACCAATTGCCATTAAAACACATGGAGAAACTCTTTGACCAGACAACAGGAAAATGTGCTTTTAACCAGATAAGTAAGCAATACATAAGGATTGTATGGTCAATTTGTCACACTAGTACTCTACTGTAAAATCTAGAGTGGCAGGTCTGACTGAGAAACTTTGGAACTCAGAAATGGAATTTATTTTTCCTGGTCTTGTATCTGTCAACATTGTGTTGGATTTGAACCAGGCTTTCAGGAAGTCTGGGCAAGAGTAATACTCTAATCCTTCTCAAGCTTAGAAAAGAATGGCACAGCAGGGAATGACAAATGCATCAAGGAAGCTAGTTTTAGAGGTGAAACACAGTAGTAACCACCAACATCCAGAATGTAGGCCACATGTTTATTAAGTCAAGCACTGTATCCCATTTCACTGTATGCTTGGTCTGCCAGACTAATAAGGTTCAACACAGCTCAGGGAATACCATGTCTGTTCCAGTGGTTGGCTTTGCAAAGAGGTGCTTCCTTCCATCACTAACAGCAACATTATAGAAAGAAGAGCACTCTCCTGTCTGTAGATAGTTTGGAGAATATCTAACCTAATGGCACCTTTTTTGACTTTTTCGTAAAATTTTGATGCTAAGATATTTTACTGAGTATGATATTTATTTTTTCAGAGATATTGCTGCTCGAAACTGTCTGCTTACGTGCTCTGGTCCGGAGAGAGTGGCCAAGATAGGAGACTTTGGAATGGCCCGTGATATATACAGGTGAGACTCTCGTTCATACATTCCAACGTCATGGATTGATTGGTTTTCCAGACGTTGTTGTTGGATCAGTCTTGGAGCAGATTTATTCTCCTTTTTTAATTCCTTGCGATCAGTCACATGAAGTATGGAGACATTCCCCCAAGATTCTACTTACTAGTCAGGCGCTTTAGAAAGCTATTTTGCTGACGTAGATTGAAATAGCATATGTTTATAACTTTCCCCACCCCAAGTTCTTAGAATATCAGCTTTATTTTGAGTCTTCATTATGGGTAAACAAGCTGTTTTAATTAAGCAATTTGACTTCTGAAGCAAGGCCTTGTTTTCCTCTGCCAGGGCTAGCTACTATCGCAAAGGTGGCCGTGCAATGCTGCCAGTGAAATGGATGCCTCCCGAAGCCTTTCTGGAGGGCGTTTTCACCTGTAAAACAGACACATGGTAATATGATACCCAACCACAATTTTTTTTTTAAATGAATCACTGTTAGAAGATTTTATTCAAAATATTGACATATTTACATAGGTTTTTGCTTGTATTTGTATTCATATATTTATAATAAATGTGATGATCTATACAGGGAGCCATTATATGTCAGATAGAGCTAATACAACATCGTTCTGTCTAGGGGTTCTCTTGGGAATTAGAACTATGGGTATTGTTTGCTTTGTACTGTTGTCCAGTATTGGCTTATTTCATCTGTCCTTTTAATAGATTGTCAGCTCCATTAGTTATGGGTCCTTTTTGTTTTCCAGAATTGTGGCTTTAAGGCACATGTAGTCTTTACAACTGAGCCATGATCATTTCTTCACTTGCCCACAGGATCTCTTTTTGAATTTACAGCAGAATTACCCCTTTCATGAGGTTGGGTTGAAAATCCCCCAAAACGTTTTTATCTGTCTTTGTTGATGGGAGAACCTTTACCACACTGCAAAACAAACAATGTCATGGCCACTGCATGTCCAGACACAATTATTTCAAGCTGTTGTGGGCTACTTTCCCATGCAAACAATAAGGGATTTTAAGCATCAGCCTTCTATTCTCGCTGCTGGCACAAAACCGTATTGTCTTGTAGAGCACAGAATTCCACTGTCTCATTCTCGGCAATCTTATTGAACTCTGCCGCCCTCTTCAGGTCATTCGGGGTACTGCTTTGGGAAATTTTCTCTCTGGGCTACATGCCTTACCCGTGTAAAACCAATCAGGAAGTACTGGAGTACGTCACCAGCGGTGGTAGGATGGATCCACCTAAGAGCTGTCCAGGGCCTGTGTGAGTAACTCAATTGCATTGCTGTTGAATGGTTCAGCAATAACACAGCAATAATATTTATGACGCAGTCTGTTTTTTATTGCTTTCCTTCACTTTTGGAAGATGTTGCTTTGAGTGTGGTTGCTGATGCATGTGAGAACCTCCAGCAATGGATTTAAAAACCTTTAACAAAAACAAAAACATGCAGTACACACACGCAGTCCTCAACAGCCGCCTTTATCTCCCTCCAGCTATCGGATCATGACCCAGTCTTGGCAGCACTGCCCTGAACACCGGCCCAACTTTTCCACCATCTTGGAGAGGATCAACTACTGCACTCAGGTACCTTTCTCCGTGCCAAACCTCAAAGCTCAACCACCAGAACCCAACAGACAGGCCTCAGACCAGCTCTGACTGCCATATTAGGCAAATGTTTGTATTAAGCCACTGAAGTTCTCAACATAAGAACCTAAAAAGGCAAAGTTTAAGAAAACTCTTCTGACATCTGAACTCATTTTGTCTTAACTTCTTTGTCTGTCTGTGACCCTAGGATCCTGATGTCCTCAACACACCTCTCCCTGTAGAGTATGGGCCGACCATGGATGAGGAAGGAGGCACTGTGATGCGTCCAGAAGGCTCCGGCAGCTTGAGCCCTCTGTTAGTGTCCCACTCTCTGTCCCAGGATCCCCCTCTCCCGCCGGGGATCACCCTCGGTGCAGTCACCCCACTCCCGCAGGCCCACAAGCCCCGACTCCTGCTCCAGAGGCCCCAGCAGCCACCCCAGGAGGTGGCCACGTCCTACCGCGACGCCCTGGAGCCGTCCTGGGCAGAGCCCGTGCCGGCCGTGGCCATCTGCTCCAGCTCCTGGCTCCAGGTCCCAACCGCTGAGTTCCACCATCACAAGCCCTGTTCCCGCAGCAGCTCCTCGTCGGGCAGCCAGAAGCTCAAGAACAAGACCAAGAACCTGTGGAACCCCACCTACGGCTCCTGGGTGCTGGAGGGCTTCGGCCGGGCAAAGACGACCCTGTCGCACACGCAGTCTGTGCCACTGTCCTGCAGCGTGTCTTCCTCCCCAGCCTCCTCCTTGTCTACCTCAGAGCGGAACGATCCTGAAGCCGCCGGCAGCAGTTGCCAAACCTCCGCCAGCCTGATGTCCACCACAGCGTCCCCCACCTCTTCTCAGACCTCCACGAGCCCTCAGGGACCAAACACAGGCCTGTCCTCACGAAAGAGTCCAATTGGAGGTGCGGCAGGTGGAGGAGGTGGAGGTGGAGGTGGAGGAGCATCAGGAGGTCCGCCAGCCAGCACCATGGACCTGGCCAAGCTTCAGACCTTCCCCTGCGGGAACGTCAACTATGCCTATGATGAGCATAGCTACGAGGCCGAGAGCTTGCCTATGGTGGTGCCCAAGGCCGCACGGCCGGAACCCAGCGCTGCCTTCAGCTCCTCACCAGGCCTCTCCCTGGCAGGCCTGGCCCTGGCACTGCCCTCCACCTCCGGACACAAGCCCCTGGTAAAGCGGCACGCCAGCTACGGGCACGAGGACATCAAGCGGCACACCAAGCCTGAGAAGCCCACCCGGGACAGGGACTCAGGCTTCTCCCTGTCCGAGGACCTGAGTGTCACGCCAATCTAGCGGCACTGCAGGATTCCTCAAGCAGCCGCACACTTACCATCATCGAAGGGATACTTCACAAAGCAAGCACTGGAATCACATTTTACACACTGGAACAACAATTCACTGGAACTGACTCTTCAGCTAGCCATGTTTGACCTGCTGAAGAAATCATAAGCTTGTGATTTTTTTTTATATATATATATATAGATGAATATATATATTCGAAATAAATAAGCCTTTTTGTACACGTAGTAATGTTTCTTAAATAGCCTTAGTACTAACTTAACGAGTTGTAGGTACACCCAGGAGCTTCTAAATATTTACTCACCTTTCAAGAGCAGGGAATGGATTGACTTAAAAGGCTGTACGACCGAAAACAACCACTAGATTCTATTGAGCTAATATTGTACAATGAAAAATCTGAGGTAAGAGTTAAAAAAATCTGAGGTCAGAGAGTTGTGAATCTCACGATCTATACTGTGAAATCCACATGCTAAGGTTCAATCAGCTATGCATTCTAGTTCTTATTGTATCCTTCCAGATGTGTCCACCTGCAAGGATAGCTGAAAAAAATGGACTATAGATTCTACTGATAAAAGCTGATTTTGTACTTCTGAGGAAAATACACTTATGTGATTGCCTGATAGTAATTTTAGGCTAGGATTTAATGACAAATATGTTCACAATACAGGTATACTTAGGAGACTCTATTTGTATCTGAATGTGAGGGTTTTAGTAGAGCAATTTAGGGTTAATGGCTGCTTAGATTTTACACAGAGAATGGATTATTTTTTATGCACTACTAATGTACATACAATCAGCTAACCTGCCACTCTTATTGGCTGTCCTTAAGATGTTCCCCACTGTTTCTACAGTACAGTCACAACCAACCACTATAATTTAGGGGAAGCCTATAGTCCTGCTTACTCATCCATAGGTATTAGGTTTGGTGTCATAGTGCACTCTATCTTTTTTCTGCTAAAAAAATTAAGTGACGCATAGTTTAAAATACCTAACCACTAACAGAATGGTAAACAGGATGTTTTTGGGTATGTAAGTACCTTCTTCAGAAAACCTTCACTGTTTTTCAAAATGTTTTAAAGCTTTCCTACCAGAGGATCAAACATGTTACGGCTGGTGGTTGTGTTTGCCAGATAGCAGGGCGTGTTCCTAGGGCCTCTAGCTGACACAGATTATACTTAGGATGAATGCACTGACGTATTGTGACAATATATAAATGACTCAATATGCTATCACTCAACATTGACCACTCAACACTGGAGCATTATTTTTGGACCATTGTCATTGTGATATACTGGCACTGGATGGCAGCATTGTTCATGAGTGCATCATCAAGTGCTGGTTCTCAGGCAACTAGTAGTACGCCATGTGCTACATGGCACATAATGTATAGTAGTGAGGAACATGTTAAGTTTTCTCAAATTAACCTGTAGTTTTCTTTTTCCTCCCTCGCTTTTTCGCCACAGGAGTTTTGTATATACTTTTTTTACCCATTCCCTTTTGCTGACATGTTTCAGTTGGCTTTAGGCTTATGCTTTCACCTTTATAAATCTAACAGCCACTAAATTATCGTGTGCACTTCAGTAAGCCATAAATCAATCTGCTGACTGATAAATTCGAGTGGAATTTGACACCTCTGACCACTCACTGCAAATGCAACATCAACCTCCTCAGCTATCAGGATTTTATTTGTTGGTTACTAGATTTAGCAAATCCTTCTGCATACTTGGACACTTTACAGGCTTTTACTGGGAAAAGGACACATTTCTGTGTGAATCACTGCTGCACGTAAACATACTCCTTTGGCTTTTTTTTTCTGTGTTGTTTATTTCAAGACCATTAGTATAAACATCCTTAGCTGTACTCCAAGTGAGTTGTATTATTGTTTTTATTCTTTGAATTCCTTCAACTGGACTTAGTACTCTATGTAGCTCTGCCATTTCCATCTCATATATTAATATATTATAAATACCTTTATGCGTATACTTTGTGTTTTGTTTCATGTAGACGGATCACTGCCACTGGTCTGCATGGGCCTTGGTATCATGCTCTGCAGTACCTCTTATTGAATCAGGAGATGGCAGTCTCCATTGAAATGCGGCACCCTACACTTAAGTGCTGTAGTTCAGTTGGAGACTTGTCCATTTTATTTCCTCTGTATATTTATGTTTACAAGAGAATAGCTTTAAAAAATACTTTTGCTCCTTTTTTTTCGTTCCATAAATGAAAAACTGCTGTAAATGGTTCCTTTTATGAGGATGACACTGTATTCCCATTGAAATAAATGTCTTTAGAAATCATGTCTGCGTGTACTGGTAGAGTTAATTTGCCCCGTGTGTAAGTGTACCAAATCATTTGTGATGGAGGGCCCTTGTCTGGATATCCCACAGACAGAACTCAGGGAAACACTGAAGAACCCGTAAAATACAAGAGCAGCAGTGACCAACAATGTATTCAGTGCAGGGATATTTATTAACTTTGAGGAAATCCGTTATAGATTAATGGCATCTATTCCAATATCCGGAATATTCATTGATGTGAAATGTATTTGCCCGATAGATGAATCAGAATTGGGCAGTGATGATTTGTGATTGGTGCATGCAAATCTTTCGTGTAAGAGAAGAACGTGTTGCCACACTTCTATCCAAAATCCACGCGGAATGGCAAACCTTTTTATTTGAAGTTGTTGTGTTGTTAAAGACAAAAATCCGTGTTCGATGAGCTCCCAAGAGGGGTCAGAAAGTTTGAATCTCTGGATTGACTTGTATGTACTGGAGTGTTGGTATGCAGGCTTGCTACCCCATCTTGCATTACTAACATATCTTAAAAGTTTGTCTATATTACATTTATGTTGTCTCTCAAGGATGATAGGAAGAAACTACTTTAGGTTCAGCTTAAGTCTGAGCCTTGAAATAAATCAGCTGGATTCCCTGAACCGCTACGGTTCTCTCTCCCATAGCCCCACTCCACACACGCACATATGCACACAGGTTGAGCAGTATCTATTATTGCTGCTTCTATCCTTCCTCTTCAAATAACAGTAATGTCACTCAGCATTGTGTAACATAAGGGCTCAGTTTGTCCTGAGTAAACATGCATGTTTGTGTACTCTCCTTAGAGGTGTGACTCCTAACATACTAACATGCTGCAACATATACCGAACTATTCAGACAGTTTGCAATGAAGTTTTTTTTGTAAAGAACCACAGTCTAAAAATTCACATTAGCTTTTATTTCGGGCCATGTACAGATGCTGACGGTTTTATGGTCTGTGCTTTAAAACCATAACCCATAAGTTCACAAAATAAAGTAGGACAAGTTGGCTGTGTGCTCTGGGTGTGCATGGGAACTATCACATAAGCAAGGCAATATTTAATGTAGAAAGAGCCCACTGAATTGATATTAACTTTTTTATTTCACAGATAAACAAATAAACATAGACAAATTTACATTTCATGCTAAATGCAATTACTTTTGCATAGGTAACACAATAGTGTCTTGCTGTGAACTTTAAAAAAGTTACAGAAAAAAAGTGTGCTTAATGATTTTGGACTGCAATACAGTACTTTAAAAACAGCATTTATACAAAACATTAATACTCACAGTGGATTGTAATATGCAGTTTTTTCTTTGCCATAGGACTCGATTGGTAGAAAAAAACACAAAACATAAGGGCATATTAGATACGGATTTGAAAAGTATAAACCTCTTTCCTGACTGTCTCTGTTCAGGCTGTGTAGATTGGCATCTCTGTTTTGTTACATGAAGTCAGTTGTAAAAAAAAAAACTGCTATTTACAAACTCTTTGAGGGTGAGGAGTCAGACTGATAGTGTTGCATTGCATTAATGCAATTGGTGTGTATTTTTCACATCACACACACTCTCACTGCATCCTAGTTTGATGAACATACGTACACACACACATTTCTGCCCTCTCAGGAAGAATATGATTGTTAGTTAAAGGATTTGTGTGGTACATTCACAGCTAATATTTTGAGAATATTGGTATTTTTGCACTGGACTCTGGGCATCTGCTTTTGTGCTTTGTTCGATAGCCTTGATGCCCTTTAAGGTAATACACTTTGTCGATACTTTGTCTGTTGATACGTTTTCACAAATGCTGCATCAACAATGTTTGCAGAAATAATGTAATACTCCAACCAAACTGTCAAAAAAACAAAACAGCTGACGTACGGTCGATGGATATCTCCCAAATCCTCATCCTCGCTGCTAACTTCAATGTCAAAGTTCAGGCTCAAGGGGTCAAAGGTCACCCCTGGAGCAGTGAAGTCAGTGTGTGGATGAGGTTGTCGAGGCCCCACAGGTAGCCGTCCTCGCGGTTGCCCTCCTGCCAGGGGGTGCAGTGTTGCAGGGTCTGGCCCTGGGGTAGGGCCGTGGTCTTCCCAAAGTCGATGAGCCACACTTGAGCGCAGCCCGTGCGGTCATGGATGAACAAGAGGGAGCTACCGATGACCTGCAGGACAGTAGAGCACCACTCAGTTCATTAGATTTCCATGTTCTGAAAAAAAAACACACTTGATTCTGCACCTCTGTGCCTGTGCTTTTATGCACTTTAAACCTTATCTCATCAACGAAGTAACAAGTGCACTTAAAACCTTCTCTTATCAATCAAGTAATGACTGGAAATAGTTACAGGTGTAAATAGTTTTGTTTTACACTGTACCACAAGTAAAACCCTTTAAAATGGTAAAGAACAACACTCCATTCAGGTAATATTTAAGTTCAAAAGTCCTCTAATACTTATAAGCGACTATTTACTGATGTATTCCCAAACACATTCAGTAATGAGTCTGAAGTTTGTGTGCAGCAAGAGGCCTTGCATGCTCACCTCGTGCTTCTTAAAGAACTCCGATGTGTTCAGGGCTTGTTTGATCTCCTGGAGCTTATTCACATACGCATTCTTTTCATAGACAGAGAAGGAGGGGGGAGAGAATGAGAAAGAGAGAGTGAGAGGGAAGGAGGGAGGAGGGGAGAGAGAAATAAAAGAGAAAGAGAGAGTGTGAGAGAAAACCACCGCATCAACCAATATTTGTGCTAAGGCTATTTATTCAGGAGGAAGGAATCAAAAGCAAGTATTTGCTTTCAGGAGTAAAAGTAACTAAATATTTAATGGTAACATCTTTTACGACACAGGGTAGGGTGGAACCCTATTTACACTAATGATCATGTCCTGTATGTTCACTAATATATATGTTCTATACATCAAGTAAGTGTGAGGTATACTAAGTTACTGTAATATTTAATATGGTCTAATGTACACTTCTACCCACTGTAGTAGAAGGTATTTCATTTCCACACGCAAGAGCTGAGGAATCTTTGTGAGAAGATGAAAGATAACAAACGTAGAACTTCCTTGAAACATTGAGCCCATGAAGACAAAAATATTGTCTCAAGACCAGGGTGTATAGTACAATGACAACATTCCTGTCTGCGCAAGGGCATGAACCAGGATGATTCAGTACCAAAGATAATCACACATATAGGTATGCTATGTAATATACAATATTCAATATATTATATGTGTGCAAATCTACTGTATGCCATGTCTATACCAAGAATGAACATAATTAGTAATGTCTGTTGAGTATATACAATTGCTATACATGCTGTGCGATACAGTATTGTGTGCATGTATTCACATTTAAAATGATTCAGGAATGTTCACGAAGTTAGACAATGAGTTGTAATTTCCTGGAGAAGGCAGAGCATTGTAAACAGTTAAGGACTGTCACTGAAGCATACACATGAGGGAAGTGACTAAACTGGTGGAGCTGGTTGGCATCAGTGTCACTCACGATTATGTTGGTATTTCCTGCCACGAAATCCCTGAAGACCTGAGTGACTTCTTCTTTTGAGCGCGTCCTCTTGAAGTCTGTGCGACAGGTGTTGTCTGCTTTCTGCGAGAGAGAGAGAGAGAAAGAGAAAGAGAGAGAGGGAGAATGAGGGAGAGAGACAGAGAGAAAGAGAGACAAAGAGTAGGGGAGAGAGAGGGAGAGAGAGAAAGAGAGACAGTTGGAGAAAGAGGGAGAAAGAGAGAGGGAGAGAGAAAGAGATAGAGTAGGGGGAGAGAGAGATACAATAATAATAATAATAATAATAATTCATTTTATTTTTAACGCACTTTTCATTCCAAAGAATCTCATAGTGCCTATGAGATATGAAAGATGAGAGGTGAAGCTGTCATGTAAGGTCTGTACTGAAGGTCCAGAAAAGGAGTTTTCAAACTTATGATCAAAGAGACAGATCACCCAACAGATACTATAGAAGCGTCCACCTCTACAAAGCACAGCTAGCTCCAACTCTGAGAATCTCCTCAAGGCTTTGATTAGGTACATGTGCGGTATTACATCAAGTGTATAATATGACTGTTATGATGAGGACATACAATCACTGAAACCTGAGAACAGTTCTACAGTATATTGATCTCTGCAAATGTACAAACACATTTTGTCATTTGTTTTCAGTTTGCAATTAGTGCATTAGACAGTGCCAGTCAAAGTGCTGCCCCTATGTATTAGTGATGAGGCAGGATATTGTGTGTAGAGTGTTGACAGCTCCAATTTGAAATGATTATAATGGTATGAAAGTGACAACTGCAGAGGCAAAGGCAGGACAAATTATATAAACAACACATCCACACTTCCTCCACAACAGGTCCCATGACTCTAACGTGTGGGATTTCGCTGAGGAGGCTTCCCTCTGGTATTTTCATGCAAGTTTTTACCTGAGGCCTCTCCAGTCGCTACAGGCATTGGGCAACGGTTCAGCAAAACCTGCCCTGCCCTTCCCTGCCCTGCCATGCCCTGCCCTGTGCCTCACCTTGATGCCTTCGATGCGGAAGCCCAGCGTGTGCGTGGAGCTCAGCGTCTCCCTCCACTGCATGTAGCGGGGCTTGGTGACGGCCCTCTGGTCGTGCTCCTCCGCCGTGGGAGCCTGCCGGTCCACCTCCAGCATCTTCTGGTACAGGTCACGCCGCAGCTTGGGCCGCTCCCGCGCCCGCACCAGCTCTTCCTCCAGATACGTCCTGCCAGACGGGATGGAGATTGGGGGGCAAGCGGAGGGGTGGTTATTTGGGATGAGAGGTGCGACAGACATAGAGCAGACGGTGTGGCTTGGCCTGGAGTTCCCGGTGAAAATAAATAATAGGGCTTTACCTCCAGAGCCGAGGTCTGTGAACACTCTGGCCCTCTCAAAGGGGAGCATTCCAGGCAGCAGCCTCCGAGGAGCTTAGGCCAGGGTGTTCTGACTGTGTGTTCTGACTGTTTTGAGAATGTGTTTATTGTAAGTACCCTTTTGCTTGGGAAGCCTGGGTTACTGTGGCAACTCTTCTCTGCATCTCAGAGTCACTTGTAATGAGAGGCACAGCACCAGAGGAAATGCCCATGGAACTCGGGGACAGCCTCTCTTCGACAGGCCATACGAGTTAATAAGAAAGATGCATCCATGCAATGATTATGACCACTGTAATAGAAATCTAAGTGACAAGTTCAGGAGCTAAATTCAACAAGGACATCACAACACTCTGATGCAACAGTAAATAGTCATACTGTGACCTTTGATTTTTTTGGAGAGACAATTCAACTTCTGTTAACTATCTCAGTTTCACTTCTACACACTCACTCATGTGTGTGTCTCGAGAATGAGAGGAGGAAGTCGTGAGGGGAGTCCTCGCTGCTCAAAATGCCACAGCCTAGCTTTACATGACTCTGTTAGTGTGTGAGGGTGATTGCAAGTGTGATTGCAAGTGTATGGGTGTGAGTAGGTGTATGTGCAGAGGCGTATATGTGGCAAGGACATCCTCAGGGCCCCCTCACGCCTGTGCACATACGTGTGCGTGTGTGTATGTGTGCATTACTGTGTGGGTATCGTATGTGCAGGAAACCTGTGGCTGCTTGTCTGTGCTAAGAAGGCCTCTCTTGTCTGTGTTGTGCTCCACTCTCACACGCAGGAAACTGGGGCGTGAACCAAAACAGGTGTCCCATAGAGTTAAGAATGGCAGCATTTTTTCAGCATATCTAACCCTCAATTCACGCTGGTTGATCACCACAGAAAGGCGCTTTCCAATACATCGTGCCAAGTATAATATAACAGAGTCCTACAATCTCTTCCTCTTTGGTCATACTCAATCAAATAAAAAAGATACAGATCTGTTTAGGAACTGCAACTGAGAGAAGAAAGTATTGTAACTAAATGTTTTTTCCCAACTAAATGGTTTTTAATATTTTAGATGGTTTCTCATGAATATTTTAGATGGTTTCCACATATGTCAAAAAAATCAATAATAAAACGTCTTTGTCAGTTAAATCTAATATTTGTATAACTGCTGAACCATTCAGGAGTATAAAATGTATCACCCAACAGACACCAATTCAAAATGATTACTCGAAGTATACGAAATAATAAAACCCTTTGGAAAAGGTCTCCCAGGGAACTGATGCGATAATCATGGTTTCAGACCATAACTTGTCTTGATTAGAAAATGTCATGGAGCAAAAGACACCATACGAACTGTCTCATTGTGAACCAGGATTTAGCTTCAAAGGGCATCCTACCTGACGCCCATCTTGCAGTCCATGACGTTAGGGCCCTCAAAGCTGCCCAGCAGGTCGGTCATCTGCAGGTAGGGCTCCCCGTCGCTCTCCACCACCCCGAGGTAGGCGGGCACGAAGCCTGCCAGAGCATCGCCCTGCAGCTGCTCGAAACACTGCTTCTCGTTCTCAGAGAACTTCTTCAGGATGGTCCCCTCACTTCCAGCCTTAAAACTACCTGAGGACGCAATGGGGTGCACATACAAGGCAACAAGGCTGAAAATCCAAAAAGACATGACCGAAAGGGTCTTGATAACTCAAGTTATGTCAAAAGAGTGACCATGGGACCAGCTATGTTCAGTCATGTAAGGTAAATACAGTATATACATTTACATTTAAATACATTTATGACACATTCATGTGCAATGAATATCTAATTTCATTGCTTTCCAGGAAACATTTAGCAACTAAAAATGCCATTCACTACTGAAGTAAAACTCATATTTGAACTAAGGTGGGGGTCGAATGTATGACACTGCAGGAGGCTGCACAGACAATAATTATTTCTGGGTAATTCATTAATTTCATTGGCTTCTAATTACCTTTATGGCCTGCAAGCTGCACCCAGGAGAGGCGCTTGCGTTGTGAGACAAAGAAAGGGAGGTGGACTATAGTCTTCAGCTTCCACCATGGCTTGGTTTGCTTAGAGAGAGATAAAGAGAGATGGAGAGAGAGGGAGTGAGAGAGCGAGAGATGGAGAGAGGTGGTGTTAGTTCAACTAGTGCCATGAAACTTCCCTCACAGGAACCAGATCCTTGTTAGGGCCTTTTCAAGAGTACAGTTCTCAAGGCAAGACCCTGGCAGTGTGACAGGTAGCAGAAACCACCAAGCCTCTTCATTTAAAAAAACCAAAACACTGTGCCTCTGACACTTAGCAACAGTAACCACGGTTCCTTTTCAGTCACCAATGCCTCCCTCCACACAGAAGCACTTTCTTTTTTTTAAAGGGAGAAAATGCTTCACATCTGCTTTGTGGTCACACCTGACTTGCACTGTGGCGATGAACACGCTTTGCATTCAACAGTTGAACACGAGATAATGCTCACATTGTCCTGTCCTGGGAAGGTTTGTTTGACTGCGAGCTGGAGAGGAACTATGTGCTGGTAATGACGTTCCCTAATTGTGTGTGTGAGTGTGTGTTTGAGTCACCAGCCACACGGCCTGCAGACTGGACGGCACAGATGGGCACTGAAATATTTAACACTCCACTGAGTGATGCAAATGTGAGGAACTAAAATCACACTCGCCCTCTCACACTGTATAGTGATGTGAAAAAAAAATACTTTAAAAAAAAAATTCAGTAGACAGAAGAAATCTCTCTAAGGGGATTTGAAATAATACACCCAAGCAATGCTGCAACAGGTTAAAAAAAACTGAATTCAAAGTGCATCTACCACGAGTTATTGATTGGTTTAGTGCAGTAACGGACGTTTGAATGAGCATGGATCCAATAAAGCGTTTCCAGGCCCATCAGCTTTGAAATGGCTCTGTGAACCAAATGATCGCAGTGTGGTGGAGAAGGTGGAGCGATTGTATCACATGGCCGAGTTCGGCTGAGGATGTGTGTAAGCAACATGTTCACTCACAACAAACAACTGTGTGGGTGTAAATGTCAAATGTTTTTTTTAGATCTGAGCTGATCAAAACAAAACAAGAGTGGTTTATCTCCGACTATGGCACTTTTGGCCAAGGATGGTCAACTTAACATAAATGAAAACTCAAAACAGTAGAAAGGAAACTATACAATTGTTTATTCTTAAAAATGCAATAGTAAAATGTACTGATAAAGGCCCTCTATATTGCCCAAAATGTATCATTAACCGTGACACTGTACTTTCACATAGACAGATGCTAATGCAAAGATTTACATTTAGAGCTTTGAGAGTAAATCTTCACAGATAATATAACAATATAACCTTGTATTAACATATTGATTTATTTCACATAAAGCAAAAGTGGTATCCTCCCTGAGACTTCAAAACATCTAACCTAATGGAGTATTAGATCAACTGGCAAACTCTCAAAATCAACCCCCCACCTCCAACCACTCCAACGCTGTGCTTCAGCGTGAAGGAACCAAGCCTTGCTGTTAACACTGCCAGTCTGTGTTTGCATTTCTTCCACATGACTTGAGAACACTGATTGTGTGCTCTTCACACCCTCAAAAGCCTGGACACTCCACATGCCAGGCTCTTGTGTATCACTGGAGACATCACACGTGATGGGGGCTCACAACTGCGGTTGTGTTTCTTCCCTGCACTGAAATCAGGACTTAACCTCCCTTAAGCAACATTTGTTTCGGTTTAATTGATTGATTGATTTATTTAGGCCTCGGAAGACACATTGAGGATTAAGATCCTCATTTTCAATGGTACCGAGGGTACAATAGGAGTTAATACATTGGAAAAAAAAAAAAAAAAAAATACAAAAATAAAATAAATATGCATATAAAATAGTCCAGGAGTACAAGGAAACCATTATAAATAAAAAAATTGAATATTAGGTAAATCGGGTAAAATACTATGGTTGGGTCAACAGTTACAATCATTGCAGGAGAAGGCAGTTGTGCATATGATTAGACTTGTGAATTCCCTAAATGAAATAAATGACCTCATTCCAAATGTAGGGTGCCTTAAAACAGAAGGCTGTCTTCCCCAGTTTTGTGTTGGCATGTGGCAGATGTAATGAAAGCAAGCTTTGGGAGCGTGTATTGATGGTGTTACAGTTCCAGCTTAATGTGTATATTAATGTGTATATTACCTAATGAGTAATAGTACTTAACTCGCACTAAGTAGTTACATTACTGCACTTTTTTAATTTCTTATGTAAAGCAGTATTTATTGTTACACTAGGTCTCTATTGCTTGTAGCTTTATTGTTCTCTCCTTTGTATGACACTTTGGACAAAAGCGCCTGCTTAATGACTTTATGTAAAATGTAAATGTAATGTATATTAACATGTGCAAGCATGTTATGGCAAATATCCTGCTTTGCTGTATACTGTCAATTTCAATCAATGTCCGTTTTCTTTTGCAAGCATGAGCACCAATATTAGGCCCTCCCAGAAACACCACATAGCCTATAGGGGTTACACAGCGTGCTAGGCCCTCAGTATCTTGTATCAGTCTTTGCAGTTTGCACACGTCTTAGTGAGAGGGGTGATCTCTTAGTAAACCTTCAGAGCTCAAAGAGAGAAGCATCTAGTAAACCTTCAGAGATCAAAGAGAGTAGCATCTCCTTGGCCTGGTTTTAGTTTAAATTTCAAAATCAAAACAGAATCCTGCCCATGGCACTGTGACAGTATAGAGCCATTACATCTGTGCCTCTGGAAATATAAACAGTTACGGTTTACTCCTATCCAGTGTTAATGTACCTACATCATACATTAGCCTTTCTTGACATCCTCTATGAGAAAGTCATCAAGCTTATGCCAACCTAGTATCAGCAGCCATCAAGGCTGGTTTGGAAAACGTCAGTATTCAGCTGACATACTATCTATA
The DNA here is from genome assembly GCF_963457725.1 of Sprattus sprattus. Lineage (NCBI taxonomy): Eukaryota > Metazoa > Chordata > Actinopteri > Clupeiformes > Clupeidae > Sprattus > Sprattus sprattus. Next base: position 9,504,915 of record NC_137911.1, read on the forward strand.
ACAAGTGACACATGCCTGGGTGATGCTATGACACTTTCTGGGTTGTCAAGGATAAACCCGGAGGTGTGACAGTGAGGAAATTAAAGCCTTTACAAATACTTTCAGTGACGCATTTCTGCCAAGCCACATGGACACATGAAGCTGAGTCACTACATTCAAGAGCATGTTTTCAATGTCTAGTTCAAAGTCAGCAGGCTTTCTGGAGAATTGCACAAGATTGTCATAGTGTCCAAGGTGTCCATGGAATTGTGAAAAAGAGATGTTTCTGTAGTGGAACTAACTATGTGGTCGTACTGGGTGGTGAGAGAAGTAAATGATTGGCCAATGCCTTTAACATGAGACACACAACCCATTGTAGACTTGGCACATTACACTGTCTGTAAGCGACTTCCCAGACAAAACAAAAGCAAAAGCATCCTGGAAGAGTGTAGTCGGGACTTCCTAAAACTAGACATTGACGTTGTGTACTGACATGAAAGGTCTCATTAATTATCTCGTTGAACTGATGACGTTTCCTTTCTAGCTATTCAGAACAGTTAAGAAGTTGACATTTAGCGTTGTATGCATGTGTGAGCAAGGTTATGTGTGACTGGGCAAGTGTGTGTGTGTGTGTGTGTATCATGTATATAAGTGGGTGTGTGATTTCTGTATGAATAGAATTGAGATGCACACAATAAATGTGTGTGCATGTGTGTGTGTGTGTGTGTGTGTGTGTGTGTGTGTGTGTGTGTATGTGTGTGTGTGTGTGTGTGTTTGTGTGCGCGCGTGTGTGTGTGTTAACACAGCTCTCAGCGAGAACACACAGCTTTGTTTGTGATAGAGCAGTTTCTGCTTTAAATGTCACAGTGGCTTAAGCTGATATGCTGCAGATACACAGCAAAGCTAATGGGTGAGTCTATCAGGACTGTGTGGGCTAAATGGTAGTTGAGTGTGTGGGTGTGTGTGTGTGTGTGTGAGAGAGAGAGAGTGTGTGTGTGTGTGTGTGTGTGTGTGTGTGTTTCAAAGGCTGAGGTAAGGTGTGTGTGTGTGTGTGTGTGTGTGTGTGTGTGTGTGTGTGTGAGTGAGAAAGAGAGAGAGAGAGAGAGAGAGAGAGTGTGTGTGTGTGTGTGTGTGTTTCAAAAGCTGAGGTAGCGTATGTGTGTGTTTGTGTGTGTGCCAATTTTTATGTCAGAGTGTGTATATGTCTATATTCCTATCTGAAAAGGTACAGTGTGTGTGTGGGTGTATCATTAACTGTGTGTCTATATCAATGTGGGCGTGGGATTGTGTGCGAATGTCACATTGCATGCCCATGTTTGTTTGTTTTTTGTTCTTCATATTTTTCCATTCATTGCCTATTGCCTCAGCACAACTGAAAAAAGGTCAACATAAGGGTGTCAATCAATATCCAAACGTGTGCAAGCCTACAACTGTACAAGTAACAGAACCAGTCAGATAGATACAATTAGATACAGAACAGCCTTCTAGACAGGCGAGGCTCTAATTGTTTAAAACACGGTGACAGCTACAGGCCTTCTATGGTCGTTGCTGAGACAAAACGGACTGCAGGCGTTCTCTACAGCTCAGCGAGGGCCAAAATTACAAGCAGACATTTAACAGATCACATAACTGATAGAAACAAAGACTAAATGCTACAGACAATTAATAATCTCTTTTGCAAGCAAGTACCATTGCACAATATGGACAAAATACAGCTGCTCCAGCTGTGTTTATTAGTGAGTGATCATTTTAGCTTGAGTCAAAGACTGTGATCCGGTAAACCTTATTCGCTGTCTCACAACTATAAATATCAAGTGTAAAGTAATACCAACATCTTCTTCATAGTTTCAAAACAACAAGGCCCACGGGTGTGTGATAAAAGATAATGTGAGCACCGTCTTTCCACTACTGAACAAGTTAGTACACGAGCGTGTTATTACCAAATCGTTACAACTCTGGCTTGTTGCAACCACTGGAAAAGAAAGAATACACAAATAAACGTGGCCTTTCCACTAGATATTAACATTACTATGTCTGGCTTTCAGTTTGGTTTCCATTACCCACAGTGAGAAATGGAAGGCTGACCAGACTAGTGGAAAATATTCTCCTGCCTTGTTACAAACTACACCGTGAGGTCAGTGCTAGCTACACTTCACCAGTGTTTAAAATAAAAGAGGGTTCTGGTTAACACTCAATGCAGACTGGATTCTCCACAAGTTCCCATATTTAACAGCTTATTTGACAGAGGTTCTATACTTCAACATCTAGTGTCACACAAACTGAGCTACTGTGCTTGTCAGAAATGAAAGATTTAGACTTATTTTTCAGGAACAGTTCAGTTATAAATCTATAGATCCCATGAACATGTAATAACCTAAATGTAATATAGGTATTATTCATTATCATGTGCGAATAATTGCACCCTTTAAGGTTAACAATTAGTAAATGTTCTGCAGATGTCAACAATGCTGCATAGTAACCGTCCAAGTCCATTTCTACGGAAAACCCGAGGTAAAGTGATGGAGTTGTTATATGAAAGTAAGCGGCAATATTCAAAAATGCTAGATCAGTGCTGTAGTGTTCCGAGAATAGCTTGTTTGAGAGGAAACCATTTGTCGTCGTGTAAAAGTTAGCATGTAAGGAACAGCATCTTTAAACACGTTACACCCAACGCGAAAGGATGAAATGGTCTCTGATGCCACAATATTATATGTTTTGAGATTTGCAGGTTAAGATAAATATATGCAATAAATGCAAGGACATATTAAGGGGACGCACTTGTGGGCCAAAATGGCCTTCACTGACATTTTCAGACCAGAAGGCTAAATTCTCCAGCAGTTAACATAAGTCTGTTAGTGTCCCCTCAGTCACTGAAAGAAAATCACAATTCTTTGCAGTTGTTGGTGTAACCCATTTATCGCCTCTTAAAGCATTTGTCGCAGATAATATCATATGCAAATCAGATATTCCCATGACCACACTCAGGCCAACGAAAGTTGACATCTGTTTTTAATGTGCACAAAATGGAATTAAAACTTTGGACTTGCTTCACTGGATGGCCCAGAGGTCTACGGTGTAGCCTATGCAACATATGGCATAAGCTATACATTGATTTCCTTCCTGTTATGCATTTTTGTTGCCAAAAGGGACGCCACCGAGTCTGACAGACCATGCAGTTAGACTGGTGTTAATTAAATGCACAATGTACAATCCAAACAAGGCATAAAAGTACTTGATCCACTTTAATCAAAATTACTAGAGCCAATTATGTCGGTAATTGCAAGTTGTTGTCAGTTGCAATAGTTATTTTCTTGTCGCATGCAACAGTGTTGCCTGCCCTGATATGCCACACAGCGTAGCCCATAGGAAATTGATGGCTGTCTTCTAAATGCATTCAAAATGTCAAATGCAACTTACTTCCCCCGGGTCCACCAGTTGCTCTAGGGTGACGATTCCTCTGCTCTTTGTCTCATTATCACTAAGAATGTCATCCTCTGATTCTTCAAACACTGTCGAAGAACCCGTAGAAGAGATGGAAGAGTTCGATAGTTTTCGTCGTAGCGTCTCGTTTACCTCATCCCAGTCCTCTAGTTTCATCTCGCGCGGACATGCATCACCTTCGGGGGTTATGGTCACCTGGGGAACGCAACAGGTCCTCAGTGTTGTCCGCCCGTCGCCTCCACGAAACTCTTCTTGCCCACTTGTTGAGCCAGTTTGTTCCGCCATCGGTAACAGTTCATCACCAATCTCTGTGGCTTTCGGGTTTGCCTTGCGCTCCCTGTTTGACCCGTCGCAATTTACAGACCTGGGAAGCCCTACCTCCCTCAAGGACCTCCGCCTTTCTTTCGGCATTGTCGAAAGCGCTCGTAAACCATAGAAGGAGTAGGAGAATGTGCTCTTGTCCCAAAACAATAAGGTTATTCTAGCTGTTTCGTTGTAGTCCGCTCCATTTAAAGTTCATGGAGTATTTAACTATGCTTGTTTTTGCAAGATTACGCGCGAATTCTATGTCTCCGTCCCTAGCGAAAAAAGAGGTTTTGGTGAGACTCGATTCTGAAGCTGTTTAGATAACCTGGTTATGGGGAATCCCTCTCAATCGTAGGCACGTCAAAACGTCAACGCGGTTTGGTTTAGATCTCGAGGTTATCTTCCGCATTTGAATTCTCCCCACTCTCTTCCTGACTGCATAACTGTATGTGTTTGCTTCGTGCTTTTGTAGTTTTCATTTCCTCATTCAGTCGTCCTGCTCTCCTGATGTATTACCCCGTGTTTCCCCCAGCTACTGGTATAACAAAATATACAAAAGCGTATAATATAGCCTACAGATCAATTATGTCAATGAGGAACTCTTTTCCCTACATGACTATTTAGAGGGTGCCAATAGAATGCAAGCAGCCATCAACAAAATGATCAAGGGTTGACTTTTTGTCTTACAAATTGTGGTGTATGCAAAGTTAGCCTAAATTCGTATAACAAATTTTGATCGCAAAACTGAGGAATTATTTTTGAGACAGTATGCTGACAGACCTGATGACAAAACAATACTGGGCATGTCACTCCAGTTATACGAGTATGGACGGAGCCCTCTAACAGCTCCACTACTTCCAAATCCCTTTCTGCACTGCAGCCCATCATTTGCATATCCCGCCCCCTCCAGAGCAGGGCTCCAGTTCTTAAGGGCCACTGACCCAACCATCAGCTCCCACCATGAAAAACTGAAGTTATAAGGTTCAGTTGGGCAGCATTACAGGTCTTCTCCCATACTCATACAACTGGACTTACATGCCTAAGGGCTCCATTCTTCCACATCCATAATTTGTAACAACCACCATCATCTCCAAGATGTCTATGTGCCAGGACTGCTGGGGCCCACACCAGTCTGGTCTTCTCTGACAAACTCCACCCCAGCCCCCGAGCGAGGAGTCAGTGCCTTGATCCATGTTGGCCCCCTGGGACAGATTTGCCACATTGGATCAGTAAACCAGACTCAATCTCACAAACAGAGGCAGCAAGTGGGCTGTCTTATCTGTTGTGACTGTGCACTTTGCATGTTTCACAGTGGGAGAGTGGGAAATGTTCTATCAATTACTTTGTATGTCTTGACATGTGAAGTAATTGACAATAAAGCTACTTTGTCTTTGCAGCAATACCATGCAACTCTTCTTCAAATCCAGATCTAGCTTCAACATCTGGAACCACATTTGCAGGGAATGCACACCACATGTGGAGCCACCATCATGCCCAGTAGAGACATAATTGTTATAGCTGGCACCCTCCAGGCTGTCAACACACAAGTCAGCATGCACTGCGTGAATTGTCTGAGGGGCGTGCACAATCTGATGCTGCATTCAACCTTACACATTACACTATGTATGGGGTGTGATCTTGAGTCAAATAAATTGGATGTACAACATGGGGGACAGCGAAACGCCAGCGCTGGTAGGTGTAGACCTTGACTACTGCAACGCCCTCCTAACTGGCCTGCCGGCTTGTGTAGTGAAACCACTACAGATGATCCAGAACACGGCGGCGCGTCTGGTTTTCAACCAACCAAAGAGGGCACACGTCACCCCGCTACTCATTGAGCTCCACTGGCTGCCGGTAGCTGCTTGCATTAAGTTCAAGTCACTTATGCTTGCCTACAGAGTGCTTGCTGGTTCTGCTCCCACCTACCTCAATGCTCTCAAATGTTACACCCAGGATCCTGCGCTTGTCTAGTGAGCGTCGTCTGGCACTGCCGCCTGTGCAAGCAGGATTCCAGTGGCTTGTCTGGGTCTCTCATTGGTAGTGGGGTAGACTAAGGCAGCTTCACCTCGGTGAGTATCTCAGCCAGCTGCAGAACAGCCGGATAGTTCTTCTTCAATTCCGGCTCCCACTGAGACTGTACAACCTCAAGAAAATGACCATCGTTCCAGCACATCGTCCTTTGATTCTGAGGCATCCCTGAGTGCCTGATCCAGTGGCAGTTAATCATCAAAATGAGCAGCTCAGAGCCCACATTCCAGCAATGCTCTCAAAGCTTTGTGGGTAAGCCTACGCCTCACAGATAATGCATTGCTGCTGAAGGTTCTCAAGAAACCATCGAGGGCAGGTGTAACATCCTCTTGCTGGCGGACATGGAACTCCTGGCCTCATTCTGCATTGTCATAATAATTTGTTCCTGAAGGTGAAGTTCTTAAGGAGCTGATTGTGGGGTGAGAGGTCCTTAAGTAGGCCAGTCATGCTCTGGAGGGGGTGCCAAAAGCAAATTGTTCACTGGGCTGTAGTGCAGTTGGAGTGCTGTAAGAGAAGCACAATTGAAAAAACAATGTATTATTGAAAACTGTGCATGATAGCATCACTTTTGCGAACTGCAAGTTTTGTATTTTGACACTCCAGCACGCTAGATGGCAGTAAAGAAGTGATTGACGCCGAATACAATTTATCGCGTCAGAGAAGAAAAACAGCGTCTAGAGCAGTTGTATAATAATCCAACCTGTCTCAACACTTGTTTGTGCCTTCTTGTATTTAACCAAGCGTACCACTTCATCATTTCAAAATGTTTGCTGTCAGAAGGGCTCTTTGTTTAGGTTCTAAATTTGCAAGGGTACCGCAACGTGGATGCGCGGGTGCCATTCCAGTGGATGACATAGTGAATGGTCTCACAGATGACCAAATACAGGTAACGTTAACTTTGCGTTTGCGTTAAAGATATCCGACTTACTAGCGTTGAATTGAGGCTGTTCATAACAAACATTGGATATTGTTAATACGCAATGATTTTTACGTTATTGCTCTGCTTGAGGCGATGTGAGTACACGAAAGCTTGTTAGCTTGCTAAATGGTTAGCTCAACAGTCGACTGTGACATAACAGTGCAAAAACAAAGACAGCTTTTATTTTAAAGAAATTGCTGATGTCAACCATTGCCTTTGGGATGGCAGTACAACAGTAGATCTATCATCTAGCAACTATAATCAAAATAAAGTTATTTCAACTCCAAGGGATCCTATCTAAGTTACTGTCAAGTGTTAACAATTTGACCTTGTGTAATATACCATCAATAATGTATCACCATATAAAGTGTGTTTTAACAATCGAATGGATAAAACGGACATTTACTTTTGGTCACTTAAAAGATGTCATGCCGCTAGCGATGGCTATAATATGTGACTAGGGCTGCCCTGACAGGGGTCAATCGAGGATTGTGGTTAGAAGAAAGGGGTGGGGGGACATGGAAACTTTTTTGATTGGGTGAGATTTCTCATGACGATGCTGACTCTTTAGCATATTTTCACCGTGATGATCCGTATGTATACGATATTATATATAAAAATAGCACTATCATTTTTTCCCCATCTGAATCATATAGTGGGTCTTGACACATGTTTATATTACTTAGTTGCGACAGATGGTCCAGAGATTTTGCAAAGACAAACTGGCCCCCTATGCAGATGAAATTGACAAGACCAATGACTTCAAAGGAATTAAGGTATGTCACAGCACCTGTTTAGAAACCTTCATTGTGTTTTGCTCTTTATGTTCTACTATGCAAATACTATTGTCTGGTTGCAATGGATCTGACTGCAAAGTCATGTGACTATAGATGTATCCCCTTTTCAGACAGACCAACCATGAACATGGGAACTTTTTACCCACTCTGTTCAAGCTAGTAATTGCATTTAAGAGTTAAATCATGCCTATCCTAACTATTTATTGCTGAAGGCTGATTTAGGGAAAGTAGACAACATGAAGTTATTCTTATTAACAAATTCACTGTAAATCATTGAAAACAAGATCAATAATTGAAATAATCTTTTTCATATTACTTTTTAAATAGCAATTTTGGAAGGACATGGGAGAGATGGGACTCCTTGGGATAACTGCCCCTGGTAATATTGATGTCTTCCTTGCATAAACATTTATCTCATGATGATTGTTATCACTACCCTCATCTTTCAATACTTTGCATCTTCTTCCTTAGGTAACTTCTTCTTGGTCACTTATGTTGTAGTAGGTAGAAGCACTGACTCAGATCAAGGTTCAGTCAGACTTGGATTAGGTTATGGGTCACATAAGGCAGAGGCAGTGATATGAAACCAGGTGTGGGTAAGAATAGGAGAAGAGGTTATATGGAACTGAGATGCAAACCCTGAGCACTTGTTTGTAAATACAGCTGAAGTTCTACTCTTGTGGCAGACTTCAGCCATAAATGTCATTTGAGAATGGATGAATTATCAAATTTAGCTTACAAGCTCTAACATTTTATAACCGCCATAACCGTTTCTTTTGATAAACCTTGGTACTGTTACCGCTCAAAGTTTAATATTGCGACTAGCTATTCAAGTTCATCATACTCTGTAGGAATTGTAAGAGTTTCTGTCCAGCGTTCGAATACCCCATATTCAATGTAGTCTAGTCAAGCTTTCAGGATTGGCTGTTGATTCAAGTGCTCGCCTTTTTGACTCGGTGTGTCACCCTCCCTGTGAAACATGGAGAGCTTGTATCTGGCTGGACCTAACTTGCATTCCGTTCTGATTAAGAAACAGTGTCCGAAAGAGTCACAGCGTGCTACCAGCCCTGTGAAATTAATGTACATAGTTGTTACTACTATATGTTCCAGCTTGAGTCAAAATTTAGAGGCCATTCCCTGACTTACTACCCAGCATATCAGTTAGTGTGAGTGTTAATGTCAAACTTGTGCAAGCTGTCCTAAGTATCCAGCTTGCTTTTTCCTGTTTACTGGCCCAACACTGCTGTTCCATCCATAGCCAGTGGATGGTGCCGTAGCCACCCTTCTTTCATAAGAAGTTACATAGGCAAATTTGGATTTGTTAGCAAAAACAGCAAACTCAATTATTCTGAACTCACTTTTAGGCAGACATCCTACTTAGTTGAGAAAAGCCTGAATTCTGATTGGACTCGGACGCCACTGTTCAAACTTTGCAAGTAGACATGAACCAACTCCTAGGCTGTACTTAGTAGCCTAATTAATACCATTGCAGTAGAACACTAGCTTAGTACATCCCACCATGAGCTTACAAAGCTAGCCGTACAAATGTCTGTGTTTAAGACGTTACCATACTGCCATACTAAGACCATGATCAAGCCATCAGGACTTTTAAGATTTTGTACATGTGATGATCCCCTTCCGTAGTAGCACCAAAATTACAGTACTACACTGAGTACTACATCAAGTAGGCGGTATTGTCATCCAGTCCATTGACTGATAGAACAAACACTCCAGAAATTGTTTTATCATTGTACAAGGTGTCACTCTCTCTGCATCTTGCTTTTTCAAATTTACTTCACTCACATTTCCTATTCTGACTATCCCTGATTAATAGATGCGATAAACTGGTTTGTTTGATACTATGTCACTGTTATCATTGTTATCATTTTGTCTTCTGTAAATCCAATGATTGTCAGACTGTAAATGAACTTGCTAAGCCAAGACAGATAGTGTCAACAAACAGTTGTTAATGAACTTGAATGGACTGACAAATTCATTCTAAAAACTTTGGACGTAAAGGAAATAATTGGACACTCTGATATCAATGTAGTGAATGAAGAGGCAGAAGTTGCCCTTCAATGGTTGCAATTCCCACTGCAAGCGTGTCAGGATAGTCGTTTATTGTAGCCTACTAGTCAGAGGACCTGTCTGAGTCGACTTAAATGTTTAGCGTCCATTCCCACATGCTTAATAAATGGTTTACACTGTGTGTGTGTGTGTGTGTGTGTGTGTGTGTGTGTGTGTGTGTGTGTGTGTGTGTGTGTGTGTGTGTGTGTGTGTGTGTGTGTGTGTGTGTGTGTGTGTGTGTGTGTGTGTGTGTGTGTGTGTGTGTGTGTGTGTGTGTGTGTGTGTGTGTGTGTGTGTGCGTGCTTGTGCGTGCATGCAGGCGGGGAGGGACTGTAGTATTTTTGCCATCCCTACTTTATACAACTTTTAAATGGCTAGTCACACACGCACAACAACTACATTTAGATTTACACCCGTTACATTGAATAAACCGAGGTTAATACACGGGTGCAGTCAATACAAAGGTTTTGTTTTTATAAATACATTAGATACTGTAGTGCAGATTATGTAAGGTTCTGTTAAAGGAGGTTAAAATACCGTACCCCTTTTCCCCCAAGGACTGCCAACACATAACTGGGCATGTCTAGCTAGGCTAACATAATCATTTACATGGCTAAGCATCAGACTGCCTGTCTTTCATCAATGTTCATGTACTGATTTATTTGTGGAACTTTATTGTTGCAGTTTTTTCATTCATGGTTTTGTTGGTTTTGTTCATGGTTCATGGCTTCACCACCCCGCTAGATTAATATTAGTTATGCTTCACACAGATGTGGGGTCTTGCATGCACTTTTCTAACCTGGCACTATTATCCTACACGGATTGCATGCACATGCGTTGGCCTTAATGGTGTGCTGTTGCGGTTACAGTGGAGTGTGGTGGCTTAGGGATGGGCTACCTGGAGCATGTGATTGTGATGGAAGAGATGTCACGGGTTTCAGCAGCCATTGCCCTCAGCTACGGTGCCCATTCAAACCTCTGTGTCAATCAGCTTGTGCGCCATGGCAACCCGGCGCAGTTGGAGAAATATATGCCCAAGGTGAGGGATCCGAATACACATACACACACACACACACACACACATGCTGAAAGTCTTGAATATGTGCTGTTTATAAACCTATAGATTGCTTTTTTAAAGATGTTGATGTAGTTTTTTGTTTTGAAGTAAGAATGGTTAGTAATAGATTAGACTGGCTTTTGTTCCTGCTACATGTTGGCACAGTATTCTACTGGTTAAGCCTTGATACGGTGCGGCAATAATGCAGATAGTGGATATATTTCATCTTGGTCAAGTTGGCACCTCTTCATCAGATGAAACATCTATGAAACACTGAAATCAGCCACTTTAATGAATTCTAAGTACTGCAGTGATTAAATTGTATGTACTGTGGCGGTTGAGTAAAACTCTAGCAGGTGGTAGCTGGATGTCCAGATGTGGACTATGACGGAGCCTGTTGAAAGATTTTCTCATTAAGTTGCTCTTATTGTTTCTTTGCATGGGCGTTTAAAGTGTTTTCGAAGAAAAAAAAAGAAGAAAAATAATAGCATTTTGTGCGTAGCACACAGGCTTAAGTTCCTCATCGAGTGGTTTAGTTGTGACGTTATCTGTTCTGTGCTCGTGTTAACCTCTTCCTCCAGCTGATGTCGGGAGAATACATTGGGGCCTTGGCCATGAGCGAACCCAACGCTGGCTCAGACGTGGTCTCAATGAAACTGAAGGCAGAGAAGAAAAGTAAGTCTCTACTCATGTAGCGTAAAACTTCTTCACTCATGTTCTCGGATGTCCCCTACACAACAGACAGCCTCACCACACTACTGACTGGTTTGCGGTCACGGTCTTTGATTGTGTCAAAACCCTTAAGCACACATACAGGGCTTTGAAGTCATCTTGCAGTCATTTAAGCAACATATATCTCTTGCAACTGCGTCTTCAAAATCTTTGATCCATCCTTCGTACGTCCCGCCCTCTCTTAGGTGACTACTACGTTCTCAATGGCAATAAGTTCTGGATCACTAACGGGCCCGATGCAAACGTTCTCATCGTGTACGCGAAGACGGAACCAGCGGCGGTGGCCCGCGGCATCACAGCTTTCATCATAGAGAAGGTATGTGGTCATGCTGCTCGGAAACCAAGCCATCTGCAGCACGCGATCTCATGTGCTTATCAAGATGTCTTAAATGTCAAATGGGGTCGGAAGCCGTGTTGTTGGGGTTATGGCGGGGGGTTATGTTTTTGCCTCTGGGCAACCCAGATGTGCTAGATGATGAAATGTGAAAAACCTTATGGTATTTGACCTTTGTGCCTCCCAAAGCAGAAGAACTTGGGAAGTTAATGGAAGAGATTGATCTACTAGCAAAGGGTAGAGTGAGGTGGATGTCCATAGTGTTGGCTCTACACGCCACATAGGCTTTTAAGGATGATTAGGGCTGAACGATTTATCGCATTTGGGATATAATCGTGATATAATACAAAGTGATTTTCTAACCGTAATGCGCGATTAAAACTGGTTTAAAACTAAAAATAAACATACTTTTATTTTCTTAATATAGTCAATTTTTCACACAGTATTTAAAAAGTGCATCCCTTGAGTTTATACTTACAATGACTTTGTTTAAATTACTTAAATGCACAGTGGCATAGCCACCAATTTGTTGTTCTTGTATCTGTAATGAGCAGTTAAATAAAATTGTTAAATGTGGGAAAGAATATTTTACACTAAATGTATCTAATATTGTGATGGTCATATTTAAATCATTCATTAAGTTTTGTTGGGGAAAAAAGAGGATACAATAAAAAAAAAATATATTATTAATCGCAATATTGGGGGGAAAATCGTTCAGCCCTAATTATGATGATGATTTGACCCTTTTTTGACCCCGTTTAGGGCATGCCAGGGTTCAGCACGGCACAGAAACTGGACAAGCTTGGCATGCGAGGTTCTAACACGTGTGAGCTCATTTTCGAGGACTGTAAGGTTCCTGGTAAGTGTGTGTCTTCATGTGTGATTAAAAGAAAGAGAGTTTGGTTTGGAGGTTTAAGTAAACTAATATTCAAGGCACAAAGTCATACACAGTCATACTCAATACACAACACGCTTTGCACAGGTGCTCCAGAAAATTCCAAAGAATAAAAGTGCAGTGTGTTGTTTTCTCACAAAAAATAGCTACAGCAAAATATTATACTTTATAATTATTAACAGTATTGCCATGTGTTTTATCCTTAAAACCAAAGAGAGGTGGAAACAAAGAAACATGGTTTATTCACACCTTTAAAATAACTCATACTTTAGGTCTAGCATTATTTTCCCTTTTGAATAAAAAAAACAACCTTTAATCTTCCATCTCTAAACTGTGTTGACACTAGCTGCTTTTTCTTTGACATTATGCCTGGTAAATAAAGATTTTTTTTTTTGTGTCGTAGAAAAGAATATCTTAGGCCCTCTGAACAAGGGGGTGTACGTGTTGATGAGTGGCTTGGACTTGGAAAGGCTTGTATTGTCAGCAGGACCTATTGGGTGAGTGTAAGAGGAGAGGCAGAAATGTTTTCCGTTAGGTCTGTCTGTGCATCACGGGGTAGGTCCACACATAATTTTTCAGTTTGCGTTAACATTGTGTGATCGGCATTTGGCCATGGCGGAGGTCTGCACTTTCTCTTTCTTCCTGTTGACAGGGCGAATAAACAAACAAGCACATAATGATTTGAGAAAAAAAACGGAGATCTTTACATCTATTGTGAAGTGCAGCTGAAGCAAAAGACTCTGCTAAGAACCAGACTAGACCTTGGCTGTCTCCATGGTCTTAACCCTGCTTTTTGAATACATTTTATCAGCAGCAGAGATATGGGTATTTTTTACATTGTTAAGCTTTTGCCAAAATAAAACAGTTTATAAAGTAATTATAGTCTAAACCCGATGCCACACGTTTTAGACGTGGACAGGTTGGATAAGTTGGACAAGATGATGCCATGGGTCCTTAGAGTCATTGTTTTTTTGTTTTGCTGTGTATCTCCAGCATCATGCAGGCGGTGCTCGACCATGCCATTCCATATATGCATGTGCGAGAAGCCTTCGGACAGAAAATTGGTGAATTTCAGGTGAGAGTCCAGTCAGGTTGGTCTACTATTCTATATTTAAGAGTAGTATGAAAACTATTGGTCAGCTTTTCTGTTGAGATCATTGACCTGTGGAATTTATCTAGGACAGGCTTTAAAAAAAAAACAATATTGAGAACAAAGAAGATCGCTTATTTAAGTTGAATAGACTCTCAGTTTTCTATAAAAAGAAAATAAATGAAGCGTGTTGGTCTAACAGTAACGGTCTCTGTTTGGTTTTCTGTGGTCGTCTGTGTCAGCTGATGCAAGGCAAGATGGCTGACATGTACACACGACTCAGCTCGTGTCGGCAGTACGTCTACAATGTGGCCCGTGCCTGTGACAAAGGCCACTTCAGCGCAAAGGTGAGCCATTGCACCCTCCATTTCCTCTCATTTTTGTTCATCTCACTTTTCATTTAATCTTTAAGGTTGTGTCACATCCTGTAAATGTACTCTTGACCTGAGCCCCATAGACCAACTGTGCCTTTGAGATGCTGGAGAGACCGCTGATTTGCTCTCATTGTTGTAGGACTGTGCCGGGGTCATCCTGTACTGTGCAGAGAATGCCACGCAAGTTGCCTTGGATGGGATTCAGTGCCTGGGTGAGTCGTTCACTGCCTCTCACGTAATCAGGGCCTACTTCACCTCAATGACGTTCAGTATTTGCACACATAAACACACGCACAAACGCACGCATGCACGCTTACACACTTAAATTAGCCTGATTCACATGTATGTGCAGCATCACAGTTGAGCCATGGATACAAATAATAAATGTGAATCACACCCAAATTGTTTTGAGACGAGAGTGAAACAGTTGTAAGCAAACACTGCGTGAAAAGAGGTGCATGTGGGACTCCTGCGCGCCTGTGTACTACCAGATACTCCACGGATAATTGGTTGTATCTGGGAGTTGCAGTCCTGTTACATAATCCCAGATCCTCCAGGATATGTACCAGGTTTGGGAGCTGCCTGAAGCCATTAGTTGCCATGGTGAATAATCCCCTGGGGATGCTTTGCAAGGGAACATTTGCGTTTCACACCTTTGGGCCAACAGGTATTCTTCAGTTGGTCAAAAATTGGACCTTGGATTGGTGGCATAATGTCTTGCCCCTTCTCTAAAGCCCCTCCCCATTGGTCCTTCATTTGCCACAAACATGACCAGTTTGTTATTATTATTGTTATTATTATTATTATTATTATTATTATTATTATTATTATATGACTATTATTATTGCTGTGCTGTGTTCCTAGGTAGGTCTAATTGATTGTCTGACAAACAGAAATGAATCGCACAGATGCTTTTATGAAGAATTAATGTCATACAGTTAAATATCAATTGTTAGACGTATAAATACCAATATACATCAGAGTACAATTATACATGACATATTATATAATGTAACACAATATAATGTAATATAACATTACAAAGGCAAAATGAGCATAAAGGAAATATGAATATCTCCACTGCGAATCTATCCACATTAACATATGCATGGTGATTCACAAGGTGCATCTGGTCTGCATCCAGTATTTTCTGTGGCTCCCCACACAGTGTAGGTGATTCTATGCTATGGGCTGGAGGCAAGGTGACCCACATTGGCCTTCAATTCAAGATGGAGTCCTCCTCATTCAACATCAGATATGTTGTTGCTGTTCTCCATAGGGTAGCCTCTTCCTTTAATTGTAGAACACTGGCTCTGACCTTATGCATAAATATGGGGCTAAGAGAAATTAGACCAGTACAAATATCAATAAGCAAAAATAATTACTGGAGAAGATATCATAATGCTTACATAAGTCTTGGAGAGTCAGAAAAACCTTTTATTTATTATGCAATCTAAAACAGTACACTGAACAAATGTATGATTTAACCTCCCCAATTGCCCAACAATAATAGACCTTCGTCACCATCGACAGTCACAAAAGCCATCGGCATGCCGTTCAGTAGCCTTTGGTGTAAACAGCCTTGTTGTGGGGGGACGATACACTGGGGAGAAAAAGGAAGATTGATTTTAAGTTAGAATTCAAGTTAGTGTTTTGAAACAATCAAAGGAGAGGGGAAGAGGGGCAGGCTTCAGTACCAAGCCCCCCTCAGACCATGGACTTACAAGCATTTGAAAGGCCAAGTCATCAACTAACGACTGTGGTCAGGCGGGTTCCTGAAAACCAAATGTGTCCGCCAAACAGCAGGTTTTGAGAGGCATTTACTCAGTCCTACAAATCCCGACTACACCTCTTTTCAAGCAGTGAAATAAAGAGAAAGCACTCAACAGACTGTAAAAAGTGGCCACAGAGTAATAAGACAGCAGTAGAGATGGATAGAAGGGAGAGAGTGTGAGTAGAGTGTGAGCCCAAGGATGTATGAATAGAGATGTGTTTCAGTAGTGGCTTGTAAACTATCATTGAATGAGCCGTAAAAATGATAAATTTGTAATATAATATTTGATGCATGACATTCTATATCCTGTCAAATGGGCAATACTGATACAACATTAACTAGGACTGGAAAAAACATCTTCTTTTATTACCTGTCCTAATCCTCGAGCATCAGTCTATTTGATCTTAATAGTCAATTGAATGCCTCGTTAGCCAGTGCAAATGCAAGCCGGAAAAATTCCGATTATTACTGCCATTCACCCAAATATCATTCAAACTGACTTATTTGCCATACCACTGCAGTTTTTATTGTTATTAACAATAGCAGTCATGTTTTAACTGCAAATCAAGAATATTCCAGTTGCTGGAATGCTCAAGCTTAATTTACATGGCCTTAATTTTTGTTTGTTATGTGCCAACAGCTCATTACTTTTTCACACAAACATGGATAGTAATGAAATGAATAATAAAATATGTATAATACATGCGTTATAATGTATTTACTAATATGACCGTGTGTGTGTGTGTGTTTGTCTGTTTTACTTGTATTGCACATATTCACCCAGGATTGACAGTTGTTCTTTTCACTAATCATGTTTTTATCCCAAGCAAGATTTCCAACATTGCTGCTACTCTTAACGTGGTCATGTGTTCACAGGTGGTAATGGGTACATCAACGACTACCCCTTGGGTCGGTTCCTGAGAGACGCGAAGCTGTATGAGATCGGCGCGGGTACCAGCGAGGTCCGCCGCCTCATCATTGGCCGGGCCTTCAACGCAATGTTCAAATAGGCCACCCCGGAAGTCGCCGGAAACCTCCAGAATTAAAGATGAACGACTAATAATGCAAACGCTCACCAGAGCCTTACGCAGCTGATCACATAGAACAGAAATTAAGACGATGGAGGAGAAGAGGGACTGGATACATCTGATATTTAGATGGTATTCTGAACGCACCGTGCTTATAATGTTGGACCTATCAATGTGGATTGAATGGGATTCGTTTTCTAGCTAAGGATGAAGCCTGAAGCTCATAGACTAAATTGAGCTATGATGGAAATTTCCATTTAAGAATGTCAATATTTGTCTAGGACTTGGCTCAATCCTCACCTAGGGAACCAGCTTTATAAACGCCTCCCAATCACTCTGTGCTGACATAAATTAAACATATTTAATATCAAGGCATTACATTTATAGGTTCTGGAAATGTGAGCACATTCTCAGCCTGAATTGCATATTAGGCAGTTTGATCAGTACAAGGATGAATCCAGGTATTAAGGAGTTGCTATGCTGCTTGATAGTTGTGTAATACTGACCCGGCATTCTTTAGAATGGACTGTTTCTTATTCCTCTTGCTAGCTGAGAGGACTCCTGCGAAATATGCACACAAGAGATTTCTATACTTTCCTTCTTTCTCCCCCTGAATGCCTTTGCTTTGTTACAGCTTCGGTAGTCCCAGTGTCCATGATTATGTAGAAAGGAGGGGTGTTTAATCAACTGTATGTTTTCTTGACTCTTGATTTGACTTTTAACAACTGTTGTGAACGTCGCGGTGACTGTAGCAGGGTGATTTATTTGGTGAGAAGCGCGCGTCTCCCTACAGTTGTGTTGGGATTCACTCACAAGGCTTTTCTCCATTGATGGTGAACCTCATATTCCAGAAATCTCTGTAGTGAAGACCTTTCCACTTTGAGTGGTTTTGGGAAATTAAAATGTAATTTCCACTGTTAAAGACTTACAGTTGCTGCCTTACATGGTTAACTTTCGAAAGTGTTTTGTTTTTGATGTTGTTGTCGTTTGTTTTCAAACAAAGTAGCCGTGTGTGTGTGATGCTTATTTTTCTGTGGTGTAGAATAAAAGAACTTCGATTTTCACAGCTGGTTTTGCAAGTGTCTTTCCACACGATCCTAAGCCGCAGGGTTAAAAGTGAGTTATGTGTCATGCAACAGAGGAGCTGATGTTTCACTGCTTGATGTAACAGCCAATTCTGTACTTGAAAGAAACACCTCCATGTTCACATGAAATATATGAAATAGCAAGCCCAATCACACACGGATCGCTGACAGGCCATTTGGTCACGGTGATGCACACACAACACATGTTCTGTTTGCGCAAGGTAAAACAGCTCCAACACACTATGTAGTCATAGACCCTCAGATGCCCCCCCCTTTGATTTGTACCCTGACAGCAGGCCTGCAAAATGGTGTAATATTCATGAAATCACTACATCAAATCTATACTAGTCTCCTGCTGCTTCTGTAGTCAGGTGGCAACTCCATTTTTCTGTTGAAAAATAACCCCATGACAACACCGTATAATAAGTATAATCTGGCTAGTGACATAAACTGTTATTGCCATGTGGCGACGGCACATGAGTCATCACTCAATGCAGCAGTTGTGAAAATGCACTGTTACTTGTCAAGCCACGCTGAATAAGAACAACATGGCTCGTTGTCGACAAGTGTGGGGCTCTGTCCTACTGAAAGAAAGAAAGAAAGAGATATAGAAAGAATCCACAGACACAGGAGCCAGTTTGCCATAACGGTCGAAAGGAAGTACATAAAAACCCAACACCAATTCAATGCCAAATTAGTGCCGGTTAGTGACTGTTGGCCAGATTTTTGAATTCCAACCTGATCTATTTCCAGCTGTTCAGGGCAGCGGGAACTTTGTCCCTCATCATCATCCTATCATAGAGACGTATCTGGCCACCTGTCTCAAACTTGAAGGCAAGACACAGCTGTGCATAAAGATAAAGTGTCTTAAACAAAGGAGCATTGTATGTGGTTAAGAATGGCATGTGTTTGAGTTGTGGTTTAGTTAGAGATGCGGTTCCTCCATCTACTGATGCTAAATAAGGACTGTGTCAAGTATCAGTTTGTGCTTAACACTGTGTGTGTGTCTGTTTGGTGAATGCATGTATTTGTAGTTCAACTCATTCATCATAATATGCACTTGCATTGCCACCATCATGTGTGTAGTTACGCGTGACTCAATCTAAATAGCCATTGGTTTTCAGTTAAATACCACCCTGGTTGGGATAATGAGTCTCTCCATTTCAATAGTCATGGGAACAGCTGAGCACCACATATACACATATTTTAGTGATGTCCTACCTGCTGTTTGAGCCGAATCCAGAGGCCACAAGCTCATTCACGTGGCTTGGGGAAGCAGTTGTTTAGTGTTTGTTTATTTTTGTTTGATTTAATCTCTTTCATCCTTGAAATATGGAGATATATCAGCATTTGCTTGTTTGCTCGGCTTCCTCAATGTGTTCGTGTGCTGAAGAGTGTAGTCACATGAGCCAAAAAGTTCTGCACACTCTTAATAAGCAAGCTGATTTGCCCCCATCTTTGACGCCTGTCTGTTCCCTGCTGCTCTGTTTGTTTAGTTTTAGGCAAGACTGCCCCAGGAGTTGTGGTGGACTGTGGTGGGCTGAAACGTCTTCTCTTTGCTTGTCAAAAGCCTGTCGCCTGGCCATCGTCTGGCACTGTTAAATAATGTATCAAGATTAGCACAGTACAAATCTTGTATGGGATTCATTTCAGCTACCTTGAGCTTTGGTCATTAAAATTGACTAAATATGTTATCATATCCATGGTCTTTATTACATGACTACTTTACGTTTGTAAAGTTGGTTTAGAGCGTTACCAGAAGAATTGTGAATCATTGTAAAACATGAAAGCATGAAAGCACCAAATTCCATCAAATGCCTTCCATCTTACTCATCATTGTGTGTCATACTAGACTGAAGCAGAGACTGAAACAGTGTCTCGTGCAGCAGCCCAGTGAGTTAAAGGACCACGTATCCACACTAAACAGCAGTGTGGGGGCTGCTATGAAACACTTGGGAATCATGCACAGGATACATTTAGTAAACCTTAACGGTGCTCTGAATTCAATCTGGTATTTCTTCTTGTGAAATGCAATGGTGCTCCTTTGAGAGAAAAAAGATCCTGACTCTAAAGAGTGTATGACTTAAAAAGACACACACGGGTAAGTGAGGCCGTGGTGGATTATGCCACACTCAAAAGAAAAAAAATTGAATTAGTCAGTGCAGTCGCTTCAGGTCTAACAGGTTTGCAGGCAGGCTACACAGCGATAGATAGTGTATTTTACAGAGTCATGATGAGAGTACTACTTTTGCCTGAAAATGCTTTGCTTTCTCTTATTCTCTAATGTCTCTATTTTTCTTCTCTTATTCTCTAGTGACTCCATTTGTCTTCTCTTATACTCTAATGTCTCTGTTTTTCTTCTTTTATTCTCTAATGTCTCCATTTTTCTTTTCTCCTTCACACATCTCTGTTATTAGATATCAGCTGCCATGAAGTGACAGTATGACAGAGATATAGACAGAGGCTGTTTGCTGATGTTAATGTTCAGGAGAGGATTCCCACAGGGTATGGAGAACGGAATTGCATAGGGAGCAAGTCCCTCTCCCCCAGTGGCAATGGAATCTTACAGGGGAGATATGGACACCCTCTGTCTTGTACAACGCGAAGAGAACGGCAATGCAGAACTTGCATGTGTAGTTTGAAAGACGTTTAGGAGGTGACATCAATGTCACACACACACATTTGGAATATTTGAAAACAGTGATTACATTTCCGCATATGGCATTAAAACACATGCAGGTTATGTGCAGCCTTTGACACTTATGGTATCAGTACATATTACATGTGATAATTTTGTTTAGTATGATAGGCCTGTCAATTACATAAACACAAACACACACACACACACACACACACACACACACACACACACACACAAACACACACATGTGCACACACACTCAAACACACATACACACAGTTTGTTATACAGACAATCGACGGAGTTGATAAAGTAGGAACTGTATTGGAGTTCAACCTTGTCACAACAACAGGCATCAAATGCTGTATGTACTGTATGTACAGTATGTTAAGAACCTAAATCCTATATAGTGGACATTAGCCTGTGAATAATCAGTTAGGTATTTATTTTGGTTTGTTCATTTAAGTCTGCATTGAAAACATATTTTTTTCCATCACTATGTTTTTAAGGTTGTTTGGTTTAGTCTTATTATCTCCATCTATATTCAAATGTATGTCTCTGAACTTCACCTATGTGTGATTTGTTTCAGTTTGTTTTGTTAAATCTTATTTTTTTTATCTTTAAAATGGGTTCAGTCGTATTCATAATCTATAGTCTCAAAATGTAATGTCTGTCTTTGAATGAAGGGAAGGTTGTGATAGAAAAAAAACATCTTGTAAGAGCAAAAAGGCTTTTATTAGGATTCTGAGCCACATTTCTACAGCGCCGCTCATCAGGTCCTCTGAGCCTGAGTGAGTCACTGCCATCCACATAATAACCCAAAGCATGTGAGCACAAAACAGCCCCTTCTGCTGTGAAATGTTTTTTTTTTTTATCATAAATGAGTTTGCTTGTTTCTGCTTTCTGCTTTCAATTATTGGGGCATGTGTATTTTTGGGGGGTGTTTGTTTTGGCTATTCAACCGTCACTGAGGATGAATGACACCCTGATGACATGACGGGATCGATTCATTTTGAATGGAGGCTTCCTATTTACATTACAGAAGCTCAGGTTGAAGCCCAATGCTTGTAAGTGAAATTCAGCACTTCTTACCTGAATGTCAAACTCAATACGTTTCACACTGCCTTTTCACAAGCATAGAAAGACAAGGTGATACTTGCTGTTCTCAGCATAAGCACAGTCAGAATTAATGATACAATTACAGTGGATATCACAACTTATTACAGGAAAGGTAAAATTCATTACAGCATCACTAATACAATCAATACATTGCCCTTTTGCTTCTCATTAACCTATTTCTTGTGTTGAACACAGATGTCATACATACACACACACACACACACACGCCTACACATCCGTGCATATTATCTCTGATGTCCTCCACTCTCAGATTACAGGGCGTTTGACTCGTGTGCCTTTGTGCCTCTCTCAGCAGCCTGTGCGGCAAAATGTGCAGGCGTCGTCACAACTGGAATGCCAGCAGCAACACCTGCTCAGACGAGGGGGGTTGTCAGCCTGACTTAGGGGGTTCGTGCCCAGACAATCTTCCCCCACCTCTCTGCGCTGGTCTAATGATCAGACCCACGCCAAAGTGTAAGAGGTTGCGGTGTAAGGCCGCCATGATCTCTGTCACTGAAAGAAGAAATCGCTGGTTCTGAGACAACATGGAAAACTTTGCTCTAAAGGAGGGGTCATCTTTCATTTGCTCATTATTCGGTGACATTTTTTTCTTTCACTGTTCTGCCTTGCCTTGCTTTCGAAAAAGACAATCTTAGTATTCCACAGAGACTATTTACAGTTTCATTAAATATTTCACGACTTCCACTGTTTCTCTCTTCGTTGTCAACACCGTCTTCATCTTCATCTTCAGTCGACAAATAAACTGCAAATGATACTTCATACTCCACACCCTACTGATCAGCCTCTTCCTGTTTCCTGTGCTCCTGAAAGGCCACCATCTCTTTGCTATCCTCTCTCAGTCTTGTTTCTTTCTATCTTTCTTTCACAGGCTTCCCTGTAGAAATGTTATTATTGATGCCATGATCAGTTTCCACGCCTACAGTAGACTATGTACACATGGGGAGATGTTCCTAATGAGAGTTGATGAGTTCGCATTAGCTGTGAAGTGCCTTCATCCAGTGGTCTGGTTTTCGTAAGGCACCTGAAAGCACAAGCCAGAGTGCTGACTGTGGTAGGTCACCTCTCTTAGTAGGCCGAAGCACAAAGACACAGTCAACCTCTTCTTTTGTGTGCTCCCTTTTGTCAGCAGGTGGATCATTTGTTTGCCAACCAACGTTTATTCAAATGATTTAAACCTAGACGTCAAAATCATAAATTGACTAGGAGAGCATTATCCAATAGTCTATGAGTTAATGCTGTTAATGTAGTTTGGACTGTACGTACTTCCACATTTTATTAGTTTCCCCCCCACTTGTGCGTGGCCCTTTAAGACACTCCATATTGCCCATGTGATGCGTCAACACGGAGAGAGCGGATGATGCTGTTATGTAAAAAGAACATGGTTCGAAAAAAGTAACCGAGAGCGTTGCTCAGTAATTATTACCTATGCACACTATTGTGTTTGTTATCTCAGTTTTTAGTAAACGCAGCGAAGAATGAAGACAGAGTAGACTACGCTCATTTAGTTGCCGATCCATAGTCGGAGTAGAGGCTCAACTGGATACAGACACTACGCAACTACAGCCTTTTCATATCCATAAAAATATCTACACCCATGGCACAAGGAGTTTGGCATTGAGGTATGTGTCGATTACCAAATGGTAGTCTGGTTACTTTGTCTTGTAATGAGCTTTTGAATACTTGTGTGGAAACTTTAATGCGCCGTAAAAGGGATAGCCTATTAAGTTACGTTCACAGTTCTAAATACAATTTATGACTGGCTGCGCCCGTAAGGTGGTCAATGTGTAGTTGTCTAACGGCATCTTCTCGGGAGTGAAAAGCTGATTATTTGCACGTTTGCAGGGAAGACTGTCTTGTTTTGACCATTTTCTTCCCACGTTGATTCTCTAAAATCTAAGATTATCCTGGCTCACCGTAACGAGCGATCAACTTGAATCGAACATCTGCTCGCACACACACCAAGCTCGTTTTCTTTCCTACATGTGGGCACTACTGGATGGGTTGTGGTTCTGCTTCCGTGGGCCTATCAAATTTCAGTTCGTAGGAGGTGAACCTTATGGTAAAACTGAGCCAAGTTGCTCTCAGACAATCAAGTTAAGCTAAAGGCATTTTGTTGAAAATGTTTGTTTTATTTTGAAACTGTCAAATAAACCGACAAGTGGTAATGACCTCCCTCCTGTCTCTCTCTCTCTAAATGTGTGTGAGAGAGAAACATAAAAAAAGACTTAGAGAGAGACAGATCTTGAATGGGTGCACACCCACTTAAAGGCAGAGTTTGTGTGTGTGTGTGTGTGTGTGTGTGAGAGAGAGAGAGAGAGACAGAGAGAAAGAGACAATATGTGTGAATATACAAAGGCTGTGTATGAGTGATTGTGTTTGTAAGTGTGTCTTTGAGGGAGAAAGAGTGAGAGAGAATGCGTGTGTATGCACAACGGTTTTGAATGTTTGAGTGTGTGTGAGAATTTAAATTGAGAGATATATTGCATGTGTGTGTGTGTGTGTGTGTGTGTGTGTGTGTGTGTGTGTTTTTGTGTCTGTTTTGTTCTCTGTGTTGACCCCATTCTCAATCACTTATCAGCCCTCACACAATAACCTTGATGCTAATTATTGGGGTGCTGAAGGTGCCACATTTTGATGGCAAACGCGTTATGAAGTAATAAAGCAGTCAGGCACTGGCAACTAATCAATCTTTACGGTAACAACATTTTTTTTCCCTTCAGCATATGAAGCAGCATGCTGACCGAAGGTTACCATTACAGAGGGGACCTGTCTTTTAATGAATAATAAATAATTCCTGACAATCATAATAGCCCAGAGGCCATTCCCAGATGTCGTGGTCTTCATCAGATTCGGACCACGCACCACTTTACAGTTGTCTCAAATAAATTGTCAGTGCTCATTTGTAATCCATTATGAAAAAAAGCCTCAAACCTTACATGAAGCCCGTGCATAATCCTATTCACCCTGGAAAAAGAGCCCTGCTGGCAGCCCTGGCTGCTTTCCTCTCCCCCCTCTCTCTCTGTTCATCTAACTCTCTGCTCAAGGAGCCAGAGCGGCAGAGGTGGTGGCCTGTTGGTTATTTAAAATGTGGCAGTAACCCAGAGAGGTCGGGTGTCAATTCCATTTCAGTTCCATTAATGCAGCAACTGCATTAGAAAATTACATCCTCCCTTTCTCTCTTCTGTTGAACCGCAGCAGTTCCAATTTGGCAACCAAACCCTCGCAGAGTCCATGAATGAAAATAATGTGTAATAATACACACCACGGATACTTCTGTGAAGCGCAGCGTATTAGGTTTTTGGCCAGTTAGTCAGCTATGTTACAAAATGCAAGCATTTTTTTAGAGAAGCTAAGAGCTCGTAAAAGTACCCCAAAAAGTAATTGATGGCCCTCTCTTTGGGTTTTACACTTTAACTTAGGGTTAGTCACTGAGTAGTAGTAGACTGGTGTGTGTGTGTGTGTGTGTGTTTGCCAAGGATGTGTATGTACAGGCATGTGTATGTGTGTTCCCTTGAGCATGTGTTATTTCTGGAGAAAAAGAGGACCACCCAGTGCCGTGGCGGGTGTAGGTCCCGAGGTGACACTGAACGATCTTTGCACTTTGCCCTCTGCCAAGAAGTGTTGATTCATTTTTACTACGGCAGAAGTTGCTTCAGTCCACACCATGAATGCGTCCAAGGATTCTCTGTAATATTGTGGAAAACACTGTATAACAGATACAAGCAGTCTTTGTATTTTTCAGTACAATTGTGCTTTCTTGCACTGACAGACTGCTGGGGGGCCAGCTGACCAGAGAAAGCATTTGTGTGTGGAGTGTGAACACTGCCTGAAGAGCCTGTTACTGTTAGGCAGTCCCACAGTCATCTCATCACTGAATTAATTTAAGTGTTAATGTCCTATAATTATTGGATTAGCTACATGAAAGCCTTGAAAGTTGAACTCGTGAGGATATCTAATGCAGTGCTTAATGTGAAGAGTAATTAGAGTTTCTGGATGCCATACCACACAAATACGCTTTGCCTCAAATAGCTTTGACCTAACTCTGGTCCGCTGGGGCTTTTTTTTTTTTTAAAGAATGCCAACACGAGAGTGTAAACTGGCCTCCTGTTTCTCTTTGGATGGATGTATTTGATTAAATCAGGAGTGTGTATGGTAGGCTGTGTTTTGAAACATGCTGAGTTAATGTTTGAATCCTGCCTCATGTTTACTTTTCTCAGAGAGCTAGTCTAATGAGGGATCTTGGTGGAGCGCTGGTGTTTGCCGGACCGTGAAATCCAATTTTACCTTACACTACTAGATCATTGTCATATTGGGGCCATGAAGTAGTGATGGCGTTTGGGTCCCTCTCCGATAACCTCAAAGGTATTATCAGTTCCTTCAGTCCCGTATATGCTAAAAATTGTTAAGATACATTAATTGTTTGTTTGTGTGTGTGTGTGGGTGTAACGGCTCTGATGCTAGCCAAGCGGATATGCCCTATCATGGTGGCCTTTTTTACAAATTGGAAGCAGAAAATGGCAAGAGAGAAAAAAAGGAAGAGTTACCGTAGCTCCCTGGGCAAGCCCATGACATCATTACGAAGGCAGTGAAGAACCCAGGTGCTTCTGACTCTCGAGTTGCATATAGATGATGACCTTATGGTTGAATCATCGAACGCAACACGTGCGATTATACAGCAGGACATCTTGTGCTCAGCAAATCATCTATGATCACCAACCGCACAGACGGCAGCTTGTGCTCAGCAATTGGCATTTAGACTAATGGTCCATAACCTTCGCAAACTACAATAGGGGCTGCTGAGCTACAGACATTTACGCCCATTTCCTTATGACAAATGCCCTGTCGTTGTTCTTTAATTCACCAATACTTCCCTTGATGTACAGTATTATTCCTAGAAATGGGAAGTTATAGATTTTTTAAGGTATTTCTCCAGCATGTTAGGCTCACAGATTTGACAGCTGAAGTGTTAAGTATGCAAGGCAGTGCTACATGCTGTCTCATTTACACCGTCTAACCCCTCGTGGGCCAATGATTTCCTCATGTGCTGGCCATCTTAAGTTACAGTGAGAAAAAAAAAACCTAAAGTATGTCAGAGTCCCATGTGATATGCCCTCAGGTATAAGTGCAGATGTTTTCACCTCAATTTTGTGTACAGTGCTATTTTGTGAATGAGTTTTGATTGATTGATTGATTGAGTGATCAGTGGAATCAGATCTTACGCGGAAGAGATGTTTTTTTCCTGAAGGAGATTGAGGAAGCAGCTCCCCCTTGTTCCTGTCTCTGTCACGCTGTTCTCGCTGTTCTCGCTGACGAGTTTCCAGAAGTGGCTGTTGTGTTGCTTTGGCCGAGTGGGATGGTGGGAAGTGAAGTGCTTGTTATAATCATTGTTCCGTGCCATGGCGGGGCTGTGCTGTGCTGTGCTGTGCTGTGCTATGCTGAGCTGTGTTGTGTTGCACTTAACTGAGCTGTGCTGTGCTGCTTCTACTGTGATACAGCTTGCCTGAGTAGTGGAATCTCTGAGTCTCGACCCCCCCCCCCCCTCTGCTGCCTTTTATCGAGAGGAGAATCCTCCAGAGAAGGCAAACTGTGAAAAATCTCTAGCCTCACTTGAAAGCTGTTTCCACTCCATAGCTCCTAATACCTCAGCGTCATGTTCACCACCACAGTGTGTCTGTGTCTATGTCTGTTTTTGTGTATGTTTATGTGTCTGTGTCAGGGCATGTATGTGTGTGTGTGTGTGTGTGTGTGTGTGTGTGTGTGTGTGTGTGTGTGTGTGTGTATGTTTTGTGTCTACGTCTAAGTAACTTGTCTGGGGGATTTTCAGGCCTGCCCAGTTGTTTGCAGCAGATAATTCACTTCATATGGCCAAAAAACCTTAAACACATCAGACGTAACCTGGGCTCGGGCCAAAGCCACAGCTGGGAAATTAACTGGTCTTTTAGGAGGAGAGAGGAGGTCTGCACAGGGGGGTTTGGCTGTGCTGGGGGTGGACAAGACAGACAAGGAGGAGGTGTGCGTGGGGGGAGGTGTCGCCAAAACCAGAGTCAGCTGTTGGTGCGTACTGTACACAGCTGCGGTGGATGAGAGTGAGTGGAGAAGAAGCCTCTCCACTGCATTATCGCTCTCAATAGTGTTTACTTGAAGTGGACGGTAAATCCCATTTATGAGAGTGGGACGGATGAGAGGAAAAAAGAAACAACCCTCGAAAGAAACAAGTCCTCGTTCATTTGTGCAGTAATGGGGAAGAGCTTTTGCATCCACAGATGGAGATGACGTAAGGCAGGTCGCAGATTGGAGTCATTGTGGAGCACAGTAAATTTCCTTGAGATGGAGACCACCTCCTGCTTTGAAAAGACAACAACAGTGAGAGACCACTTCATCACTGAAGTCTGTCCAAGAGCAGGAGCCTTTGGGTTTGTTTTCAACCATGCAGTAAGGAAGGAGTGAAAGGAAAATGGAAGAAAGGAAAAAGAAAAGATGGAAAGTGAGAGAGAGAAAGAAAGAAAGGAAGAAAGAAAGAATGTGAGAAATGACAAAAGAAAGAAAGAAAGAAAGAACGGAAGAAACCAAGAAAGAAGGCAGGAAAGTATGAAAATAAGCAAACGTGTGATTTCAGAGGACATTTTCTGCCATGCACTGAATGGGCTCACCCAGGCACCTGGTTGCACACTCCCCCACCCCCCTCCTGTGTCACCTCTCCTCTTGTGCACCCCACCGTGTCACCTCTCCTCGCGTAGCTCGCGTCTCTTTGAAGACGAGTCGGGACACGCAGCAGCTAACAAGCCTGCCTGTGTCATTTTCTATCTGATCAGAGGTGGCAAACTGTCACCCAGTAGTCTCTCCCAACAAACTCAAACAAATGAAAGTACAAGACACACACAGACACACACACAAACATACAGAAACACACAGTACTTCCTCTCTCAGTGACATATTAGTCATAAGGTGCATTTAACTGCTGTGGGTTGAGCTTTTTTCAGTAGCTTTTCATAGTACAGACACATAGAATGCAAAGGGGACATTATGATTTAGTAGATTTGAATATATCCTCAGCTGGAATGTGCTTTATAAACATGGAAATTCACATAAATGCCAAAGTCCTCAATTGTGTTTTTACTCTTGACTGTCCTGATTGGTCTGTCTCATATAATGAAGTTAATCAGCATGACTATCTTTCAAAGCAAAGGGAGTGTTATATATGTAATATAAACTTGCATTTCGCTGGATGTTGCAAGTAGTGCTATGACTATGTTATATAATATGGTTCTTACTTTAGTCTTCAGGGATTCATAGTACAGTATATGTTACAGAGCGTATGTCAAATATGTAAGATAAGCAATATGTTGGCACAACATGCTTTGTGGTCACTGGTTGGCATGGCACTTGTGTTTAGTTTCGTTTGTGGATATGTTTTTACATAAACTGTTTTCTTTAGAGTAAATATAGAAGGATGTTATCTCATGGGCTGACCGGAGTGCTTGTGCTGGGTGAGAAAGTGAGAAAACACAAGGCTGCTGAGTGTTTATGTAAATCATGCTCCTGTTCCCAACATCGCTACTCCGCGCTGAGTGACAGAATATTCCTCTGTAAACATAATGAGTACATCGCGAGCACTCTGTACACCTTCCTCCGTTAGCATTTATTTGTGCTTCCACCTGCAGTAGGCACATTCTCCGTAGTGTGTATCAGAGGTACCTTCAGCATTTCATGTATGGAACTGG
Organism: Sprattus sprattus; assembly: GCF_963457725.1. NCBI lineage: Eukaryota > Metazoa > Chordata > Actinopteri > Clupeiformes > Clupeidae > Sprattus > Sprattus sprattus. The sequence continues at coordinate 9,534,323 of NC_137911.1, forward strand.
TTGGAATGTGATGAGCCGTTGCATATCTGAGTAGTGGTCGTTGTGGGGAGAGGTTGGAGAGAAATGTATTTCCCATGTAAATACAGTCACGTGATGTGTGCTTCTGGCAGGAGAGTATATCTGTGTGTTGGTTTAGGTGAGAGTTGTAAGGGGGTAATGTGTGTGTGCAGCCTGCAGAGTTCAGAGCTGCTGACCTCCAGAGATGACTGAGAACCATTTTACCGGCATTTACTGGCAAGGGGGATCTAAAGAGCAGCCTGATTATCAGTGAGCTGTTTTTGCCCCCCAGAAGTCAAACACTGAAGTAATTAAGTTATACATTCAAGAGAAGTACATAGATCCTAAGATTCAACAACACCTTCTAAGAGGAATGTCATTTGAATGTCAATTGCTCCTACAACATCATCCACAGCCACAGAAAAGGAATATCAATCTGACCACCTTCCTGTTTTTGCAACATAGAACAGAACTGATTGGTGTCACCACAGACCACTGGAATTCACATTCGTGAGTCAGTTCCTCTGGAGCCTTTTTGCTGAACAGCCTTGTGTGAAGACACACCTGATCGCTGGATAAGAGCAAGTCAAGAATGAAACTCTAGAGTATGTACATTCCGACAGCCAAACATGAAAGCACACACTAATTTGTGATTCTTTCCATAGAACACCGCCTCGCAGCCATATTGGCTGATGATCAAACCTGGGAGAGAAAAAAATAGAAAGGGTCGCAGAGCTATTTCAGTTTGAGATCTAAGCCACTGAATATGTAAGACCCCAAGGCAGTTGTTTTCATCACCTAATTGATGCATATCGTCTTATCAAGCAGATTAATAGCAAATAGGATTAGGGGGAGAATGGCGGGTTCTTGACCGTGTTAAGTGCTGTTCATTTACGCCCGTCACCTCAGAGGTCAAAGCTATCGTTAAAAAAAGAAAATCTCTCCCATGGTCACAGGCGCACTCCGGCTGTTTTCTGTAAATTACCTTGACAGCCCAACAGCGTTAAGGGCATTAAGATGGGACAGCGCGCCGACCTGCTGAAAGTGCCACCATCTCCCTGGGATGATCAGACACTTTAACGAACATGAGTAGGGTTTCCTGTAGAGAGGCTGGAGCCTGGTCAGTGAGTAGATTACCTGAGAGTAGGCTGCTTATGGCTGTCTGGCATTCAGGATTTTTTTTGGGGGGGGGGGGCGGGGGGGGTTCGAAGTTCATCCTGACCGAATGTGGCCTTTTTGTTTGAGGCACGTCGTGTTCGAGTCAACACTGCTGTGCCTGGGTCTGTTTCCTGAGCTTGGTGACTCAGCGGGCAAGCGGCAGCAGTGTGTCTTCAATATCCGTTGCCTCGTCCGCGGCCATTGCAGCTTTAAATGTCAGCATGCAGATGGGTGGCGTGGAGCTGTCAGGGTAGGTGTTGTGATGATTGCCCAACGGAAATTGACTGTTTGTTTTTTTGTCCTCCTCTTCCCACCCCATAAACACACAGCACCTTGTGGAATAGAGAGACAGGGGATGTTGGGATGTGTGTTTGTGTGTCTGTCTGCCTGTGTGTGAATATGTGTGTGTGTCTGCCTGTTTTTGTGAATGTGTGCAGACATGTGTGTGTTCACTGATAAGATGAGGTCAAATACCTGTGTGGACTGTGTTGTCTGTTTCCGGTCACCCCCTTTTAGGTGATGGTCAGGTGGGGGACCTTTTTGCTCTTGGTGAGACAGAGTTCATCGGCTGTAGGCGTGCTTGACAGGGGCCATAAAAGCAGCATTTCTACAAAGCTATGGAAAGACTGCCGCTGCCTTTTTCCTACGCGATTAAGAATCCAACAATCAATTTTTTTCATCCCCCACCCCAACTTTGTCATTTTGACTAATTATGTAAAAGAACCAGAGAGAGGTGGTGCTTCACAGTACCTGTGAAATATCCTGCCAGTCAGACAGCTCTGCCCGATTGTTGTGAAAGCCGGCCCCGGTGTCTGCTCCATGCCGCTCTCTCCCGCGCGCCTCACACATCATTACGAGTGCCGAAAGCCAGTCGGATCGTCACCTTGCGCCTCTGACAGCACTGCTGAGATCATCCACCAGAAATGAACAGGTTTGGTTAAATGACTCCACCAGCTTCCCTTGTCACTCACGATCAGTGTAATGTTCTCCGCTCCAAGCCCCCCTGGACATTTTGAAGTATTTTGTAATCTTGCCTGCTCTTTAAGACTGTTTTCGTTTTTTTTTTTTTTTTTTTTAAAGAAGGGGACAACTGTTGGGTGTAGGCTACTATAAGACAACAGGTGTAGCTGCTGTAGATGTAATTACAGATGTAGTTCATCATCATTAAAAAGCCTCTGCGTCAATTAAAGATGCATTATCTATGCTTTAAGAATGTATACATTTTGTATGTGTTTGATTAAAGGGAACAGCTGTCCCGATATGTCCCAATATTACTCAGTAATACTGTTTGTCGTGAGTGAGTTAGAATTAAGCACCAGTAATGTTTACATAGGCTCTGACTTAAGCAACATTTCTAGAATATTTTTTTACGATATTTTGCTGATATATGTGCCCTTGTTGTAGTAATATATGGGCGTAAATTTAGACTACAGTTTGTGGTGCTTTTGGGATTTGTATATAGTGTCACAGCTGCGTATCATTCAAGTGCGTTGCGAGATTCCTTGATAGTTGATCAGCTATTGTGTATAGCACAGCTAAGCGTCGCAACGTTATTTCAGCACTTAGGTCAGCTCCAAGATTGTATAGTGAGCTAGCCAACATGCTGAATTAGCTAGATGGTTAACTATTATGAGGGGTCACAATTTTGTTACGTATAGGCTTAACCCTACGCACATGGCGGTACTGCCAATGCTAGCGTTTGAAACCTTTAAACTAACGGTCAAGTAGCCTTATAGGCGCGTAATAATAAGCTTAGTTTTTCAAATAAACATTTATACGCAAAACTCAATGACTGCATCTAAAATAACCAATCAACAGATGAGCACCCTTTGCTCTATTTACCCCCCCCCCCCCCCCCCCACACACACACACTTTTAACTGTTCAATACCAGTAGTTGACAGACTATCGGGGAAACATATTGAAGAGCATATTGTAAATCACTTAGTCTTCCGATAAACATGCCTAAGACTGTAAATAAAACAAATTAAATAAAAAAAGCCATACATAGGTTACTGCGAATGTAAGCCAACACGTGCAGAGTCAATGGATTATGTGAAATGTTCACCATTATTAATTATTGTGTCAGAAATAGTTGTGAACTGAAGGGTGATGTGTAACTCACCCCATTCAATTGTGGGGAGAGTACCAGACGGATAGCCAAGGCAGAGGGATGAATATCCCCCAAATGCGCTCCTCCCCTCCCCCACTCCTCTGGACCTCTCATTGAAACTCGCACCTCACTTATGACCAAGACCGTTGTTGGTGGCTTCTCAACGTAAAATAAGTGAGGGTAATCAAATTGAATTTCTTTAAAGATTCGTTAGTGTAGAAAAGCGAAATAGTAGCCTAGTTTATTTCATTGGGGCAACGACACGTCATACGGTCCTTTGTTGCCATTGGTAGAAATGTGGTTTTGCTAAAGCCAGGGTATTTGCGATTGGACCTGACTCATGAAGAAAATTTGTTATCTTGATCGTGCACTTTCTTAGTTGCACAAAACTTTTGGATCAATATTGGTTTCGACGTCACCTTGCCGTGGCTTTGGTGGAAGTTTAAGGTGGGACCAACAGAGAGGTGTAGATTACGTAATATCAGTGGTGTTGACATGGGCAGTGGGCTTTAGGCTACTGGCACCGAGCAGAGGAAATTCCGACATCCAAGAGCATTTGGCGTTTCCGAGAAGATATAGGCTAAAGCCTTAGTTTGTTAATGTAAAATGTCCCTTGGTCGTTGAGACGACCGTGTCCACCACGCAGTTTCTCTGCGATCTAACGATGTGTTACCAGCTAGATGTCCCAGCGCAACAGCAGGTCTGCGAATGCAGCGCATGAATATTGTCTTGAGCATGCTACTTCGGAAGTAGGTCACCGTTTTAACGTGTCTTGTCAGCTGTGGATATTCGCGATCTATTTCGCAATTAACCATCGATATACCGATATTTCTTTCGAAAGGGAGGAGTATATTCTCAAGAAGGACTGAACTGTTTTAATCCCGAACCGATGCTCCCCATGGGTTCTCAGGTAAATTAAACGAATCCTTTCTGGTTTATCCTGTGCTTATTTCGACTGTGTGCGGTAGCCGGGTGTTTTGTGTGTGTAATGTTGTAATAGCATAAACAAAATAGATTATTTGCACTCAATTGAGGCCATAGTTGCTCTGCATGGCTATGCATCGGCGTTAGGCTACTCTGTATCGAGGCAGAAACATTTGATCCTGTTAACAGCTATCATGTCGTTTTCCGCTGTGGGATCTGAATTTTGGGATAATTTGGCTCAGTTGTATATCGTGGATTGTTATATCGTTAATGGGCTTTCTCCTCCTCTCTGATGCCAGTTTTATGATGCAGTATTTCAAACATTCACTTTTATTCCACAATGATTTGGATTGCTTTTAATATACAGCGCCGCACTGGGATGGTAATAAGACGTTAAATTGGATAGTTTGTGTTTTATTAGCATGGTTCTAAATCAATTAGCATATTGACAAACCAAAGCGAGGTGTGCTCAGTGCACATTCGGAATCTGTGATACGCCCTGCACAAGCTGCGCCCAACACAGAGCTATAGGGTTTGTTCATCGTATCTATGTGCTTCAGTCTCTTTAATATTTAGCGTAAAGTATATAGACAGCCCAAATGTGATTCCTGCGAATTCCCTGTGATTCGTGTAGGCTATAATCCGCTCATTTTCCACACCTGAGTTCAAACCCCATAGGGGCATCGCTAGTATGGTGATGCCACTTCTTATTCACCATCAGGTTGAGCAATATATCTGGTCCGACATCTGATGGTCGGAATGTCTGTTCTCAACTGAAGTTGTCTCAATCTCCTATTTTCTCACTATTATGAGGCGGTCTAATGAAGCTCGCTTCGCACAGTTTTTAGTTGGATTCTACCCTATATCACATCTTACAGTGGGAGACTTTTCCTCGAGGCGGGTGGATTTTCGGAGACAGTCTAGGCTGCCAATGCGAGATCCACAGCTCTTGTGTGTAGGCTGCTCTCAAATGTCACACACCGATAATTGAGGACTTACCATAAATTCTTCTTAGCCATCACCTGATTCCCCGTTTCTTTCCACATCTCCCGCATAGGTTGCTATATTTTCATGTATAATTTCACCCAAGACTCACATTTAATTATCATGCTCATGTCTAAGCTCGGATGTTCCTCAAGTTTATCGGGTCCTTTGGGTCAGTAGTTCACCACTAAATTCGGTACACGGAATCTGACCTGACCTCCTTCAGCGTGTTGTCTGGTATTTTTTTGTACATGCTTGTTAAGGAGAACTAGTTCTTCCGTCTTGTGTATCATTATTCGCGGTTCAGCGAGTTAACAGTCCACAACACTAAAAGAGTGGAAATAATGGTGAACCAAAGTTATGGGCCACTGTAATGTCAGGCTGATTGCATGTCATGTCTGTTCATCATTCACTGTCTCTCCATGAAGACATCAGTGAACCATTTTCCTGTTTTAAAACACAATTTGTTGACTGACCCTTAGCAGATGTAATTGGCTTATCTTGCTTCAGCATTACAACTAAGTGCTGTCTCTCTGTCTTCTACAATTTTCTGTCCATCATTGATGTGCAAGGCCCCCAAACACAGTTTTGAAAAACCGTACTTGAATGGCTGATGCTCTTTGAAAAGCATCTGAGTCATATCATGCTTTCAGTCTGATTCACGAATCGCTAGGATGTTCGATGGGAAATGTAATTGCATGGCCACATGAAAGGATATGCTTGCATTTACAGTACAGCTTCATTTACGGGTAAGGGGTGTGTGGATTTGGTCGAGAATCACCCCACAATCTAAAGGTTATTTGCAAAACGAACCAATATTGCATTTTCAAAGGACGATGTGTCCATTAATTGAGAGGGGAGCAGAGGTTGGGAGCTTGTCGATAGGACAAAGCACTCAGGTGTGAATTTCCTCTGGTGCCATATTAACCTGAGATGCCTTTGAGAGGAGTGTTCGTGAAGTTGTCCTTCAACAAATCAATAGTTAGAAGAAGAGTTAAAGATTTTGAGTTCAACTTTCAGCCCAACAAACCATGAAAACATCTATAAGATATTTCCCCCGTGAGATTTACATAAATGTCAATGTGTACATAAGGGAATATGTAAAGCAATTTTCCATACTGTGACCGGTTATGTTTGATGCACTGGAAGACTAATAATGCCTATACCAGCGCAGTTAAGATCAATTACTCTATACTGAGGGAAATTCTCTGTACAAGAATAATGACAGTCCATCGTGTGACAGCCCATCATAGACACATGCATTTTCTGCCCTTCAGTCTCTGTACATGGATGTTCAAAGGGCTTTTGTCGAGATTACAAAATATGTCAGTTTTACGAGAGGTTTCTTTATCCACGGAAGCTGTATATCACTTCCAACGCTCCCTTTTCATATTAAACTACACTCCAGGTCTCGTAGCAAAACACTTTTTCCTGGTTTGAAGTAGTAAATCTTAAAAACAGGAAAATGGCAGTTTCAGTTAGTGACATAGACATGACCTCATCAAGTCCAGAAGCTGGATCCCAAAGTGCTCCTGAGTGAATGGATTATTTTTAGAGCAGTGAGTGTGCCTCCTGCTTGGTGTTGCACCAGAGGGGTGTAATTAGCAAGCGTGGGATGCCACTGCAGTGTGACTGACACTTTGGGTGAAGTTCTCCAGGAACTGAACTGGAGAATGGGTAACACGTGTGGAAGGAAAGATTCTGAAATTGGAGCTTCCAAGGGGATTTTTTTCCTTTGTTGCCAAAACATGCGCCTAGCCACGGGTGTGCCCGAATGTGCCTGTTCCATCAAAATCTTAAACTGGCACACTCACCATTAACTTAAAAAAATCTGCAGATTAAAATGTAATTTATTACTATTATTACTTATTATTTCTTACACTTTTGAAATTGGTAGGGAAAAAAAAGACTAATGGACAGAGAGACTTCCTGTCAAAGTTCAAAGTTCAAATGAGCGTGGGGTGGCATTGGTGCAGGTGCTGCCTTTATGATATTCAGTTGGTGGTAAGTGACAGATCAAGGCAAGCTAGCTAGCTTTGAAATGGGACCTGCTGGTGCAGCCTATTGTGTTCTTAGCTGAGGGATTGTAAATGTAATATCTTATTAATGAAGCTGAACTTTGTTCATTTCACTTTGCTATACTATTGGATACATGATTATGTAATGTTATGGTTGCATGGTTATCCTCACTATTAGAACATCTGATGTGATTTTAATGCTGTTGATTGAGTGAGTAAACCATTGTGTTTATACAGCAGTTGGGCTTTACTGTTTTTGGGGAGATCAATGCAGCTTTAAATTAAGTTGAAGCTCGTCTCCAGCACCTTATTGAAAAACGTATCACATGTTGCTAAGCAACAGTAAACAAAACCAGTAGCCTGCTATCTATACAACGCATAAAACTGATCGTAGGCAAATGCTCCAAATTATGTTTTAATGAGATCTGTAAATGAGAATAATGGTTGCTTTTTGCTTAAGTTCTTGGTTTTATCCCACAGGCCAACCTAAATTAATATTTTTGTTTATGCTGCTGTGCAAATGGGAGTATTTGAGGATTATGTTTCGTTTCATGTATTTAGTGTAATGATCAGCCCTTGTCCCTGGGCATTCTGTGTGCAGAGAGTTGTGTGTACAGGATGATTTTGAGATGCTGCGTAAATGAGAATATCTGACCAGTAAAAAAAGAAGATGTGGGTCAAAGGCACAGATGCACCTTAGCCTAATCAAACTGTCTTGTGCTGCTTGCAGTGAGATGTCAAATCCAGCTTATCATTTGAGGCCTTAGAACAGTGCTGTGAATGGCCAGCATTGTACAACTCTCTCAAAAATGTATAGACATCCACTAGGACTGTGAATTAGCTCAACCAACATCCCCAAAAACGTCATGAAAGGCCAGGTATTTTGTTCATTCGTTTGGAGCTTTGTCATGTGTAAAATGTCATTTTATAGAGATGAGTGGGAGTAAGAAAGAATGGAAATGGGAACATACGTGTAGTCATTACTGCCACTTGAGGCTGGCTATCTGAAATTGAGACACAGGTTGATTTGAAACTGGAATTAGAAATATAACCCAAGAGAGAGTCTCCAGAAACTACCAGTATCACTTTAAATTGATGTTAAAATTGTCCATACATTTAAAAGAGTAATAATGTCAAATGTGATGGTGTGCTTTTTGGGGTCAAGCTCTATTCTGAAATTATTAAAACAGATTTAAATCTAGTTCTTAGTCACAGCTAAAGTTTTATTTTGGCTGTGGAGAACAAAGTTCTTATTGTATATGACTTGTAAAACTGGTCCAACTGCTGTTGAAATACATCTGGGCCCAAGACACACTTGATATCACACAACGCTTGTTACATTGTAATACTACTGTTAAGTACAGTGTAACACACCAGGCATTAACAGCACAGTGATACATATAGTCTAACCCTAAAAAATGCAAACCCTAGGACACGTGTCTCAATGTGCAATTACTCATTTTTATGGAATAAGTTACACTGCATTACACAATACCAAATAAAGCTATTACACTGTAATTTTTAAGAATGAATCTGTTCATATGCACAACTTGAGACCTTAAGCGTGAGGCCCAGTGATTGGTGTGAAGCAGGATGTCGAGGTAATAGAAAGAAGAGGACTGAGCAGTTTTCACAGAGCTTTGATATGCCTCGGGACAAGTCTACACTTCAAATATGTCTTTGATGTGTTTGGCTGAAGGGTAGGATGTTTGAACGGCTAATTGCTGTTTAGACATGATTAGAGTTTGGAGAGCTGCGTACACCCAGCTAAGTTTAAACCCCTGCTAAGCATATATTTCTTTAAATATATTTATTTTAAGCAGTCTATTGTGTTATTGTGTAGTTGAGTGTATGAGTGTTGTAGCTGAACCCTCTACAGTTGTCTAGTATATACAGTAAGTAAAAGCGGAAAATATTTTAAAAGATGTTGAAAAATATCCCCTCAGAAAAATACCACGGACATCTTTCAATGGCTGTCATTACTGTTAAAATACAGATGCACCTTCTAACTTTACTCTCGATGCAGTTCCCTGTTTATATCGCTTGGCAAGGCAGGACGCATTGAATGACAAGCCGAGTGCTTTAGGGGAAGAGTTGTGCCACTTGTCATGCGCTGACAAACTGTCAGAGTGACAAGCATCATGTCTTGTTTATGATAGATCCTCTGGATTTACAACAGCAGCGTGGGCCAGAAGGAAGTCCTGGGGAGTCCCTTGATTCTCTTCATGCCACAGGTCACAGCAGTGCCAGGAAGTAAGAGGTTAAGGCTGGCTTTCAAGATCTGACCTAAAGTTCAAAGTAGGAAGGGAGGTTAAGATGATGACTAGGGACTGTGGCACAGTAGGTGTTCAAGGTAAACTTAATGGCTCGGCTTTGAGACGACTCAAAGTCAAGGTCAAGGTCAAATTTAGTTCCCACAATTTTGGAGTTGTGAGCATGCCAATCTTACTGTTTTTGCACACTGCAGAGGTAAAGTTGAGACTAAATCATTATCCTGCATGTATGTCTGCAGCACAAATCTGTTTAAACAACAGTATGAAACCTGATTTGTATCCAGTATCCCTGAGAGGAATAATTGGTATCTCAAGGAGTTTTCCTTTACCCTATGTTTTCTTGAAACCCTCAGTGCAAGCCCAGATAATCAGTTGTTTCCAAGTTGCAGTCTGCCAGATAATTATGTTAATTATGGGTTTGTAATTTGCTATGCCATTAAGGTACACTACTGTACAATTCACCCATTGTGTATACAGTCGTGGTGACCTTAGGAATTCCCATAATCACCTTCTTGAAGGTAGGTGGGGGCAAGCTTAGTCAAACCACTGAAATAAAAAGTTAAACTTTACAAATTCATACTGCTTGGATTTAGGTCTAAGCAGTCTGCCATTTGAGTGCAATTCAATATTGGTTGGTTAGGTAATGTCCTGAAATATGTGCTGAACTGTGGTTTTTTCAATTTTCCCCTAACAGGATCTGAATGGAAGCGTGTGATGACCCATGCGTGTCAGAGGGGACCTCTGTGGCGAAACCGGAGTGAGTCTTGGGACCAGGTGGGCAGCCCCACACATGCTGAAACCATGGGACGAGTCTGGCTCAAGAGCCCAAGACAAGACCAGCGGACCCAGAAAACCAAGGCCAAGATCAGAAGGAGTCGGGCTAAAGAGGGAGAGAGGGAGGCAAAAGGTTTAAGCACGGAGCTGGACAGGAAGATGTACCCTCTGAGGGGCCGACTGGGCGATCTTGGCACGCGCAACTGCTGTGTGGTGCTCACGCGGCTGGAGGAGGGCGAGGGCCAGACGGCCGCTGAGGACGGGCGCAGGAGGAGCAGAGGCAACAGGCCGAGGACCGGGGAGCGCAGAAGGAGGAACAAACCCTGCAAGTGCCGAAAAAAGGGCTGCAAAGCATGCTGCAGGTCGAAGGTGCCTCTGCCGCCGCAACTACCAAAAAACAAACTCCCCAAACCAGAAATACCTGCCTTATGCTTGCTCTCGGAGCCCACCCAGGAGCCGCGGAAGCGCAGGCTGGCCTCGCTCAATGCGGAGGCGGTTAACAGCCTGCTGTTCGACAGAGAGTACCCCAAGCAAGGGTCCAGGCACACAAAGAAGCAACAGCAGCAGCAGTGTCCTGCTTTGAAAGGGGAATCTGCTAATCTGGCTAAAGACCCAGCTAAGGAAGCAGGCAGCTCAAAAGGTTCAGCTCAAGGCAGAAAGAGGACGCCAGACACAGAGGGGTGTCCGAGTCCCAAAAAACACAAAAAGGCCAAGTTGGACGAGAAGGAAGTGGACCAGCTGAGTCTGGACAGCCCCACGCCGCGACGCCTGGCAGGGCTGAATGCGGCCGCTCTCCTCAAACTCACGAGTACTTCCGCCGGAGCCAAGCGGCGCGGCAAAACAGAAAGCAGGCAGGGGTGCGGAACCACGCGAAATATACAACAACAACAACACCAACAGGAGCAGCAGCAGCAGCAACAACAACAACAACACCACCACCATCATCATCACCACCACCTCTCGAATTCACAACAACAGCAGCACAAGGCACACCAACAGCCCTCTATTTGTCAGCAGCAACATCAACAGCAGCAGCAGCAGGTACTTCATAGGGGTTGCAGCCTGTGCAAGAAGGAGGCCTACCAGCAGGAGGCGCTGTGGGAAGGCACTGCGGGGGGCCACGGTTTCATCCGGCCGGGCTTCCAGTGCCGGTCCATGCTGGGCTACCCACTGAAGCAGGTGAAAGAGGAGCGGACAGAGACGGAGGTAAACCCGTACTTCTGCTGCTCCCAGGAGCACTCGGTGGAGTACTGTCACCGGCTGGCACTCTTCCTGGACCAGAAGTCCTACCCGGAAACAGACGAGCACTCCCTTCCCTCCGTCAAAGGCTTCCTCGCACACCCGGCAGCGCTGGCCATCAACACCCACCCATACCCCTGCTACTCTGGCTACTATGTCCACATCGCCCACCATGGCGCCTCCTCGCCCCCCATCAGCACCACGCCGGTCCCCTACCCGCCCTCCTCCGTGGCCCCCATCACGCTGTGCTCTAGCGGTAGGCAGAGACCTAAGCTGATGCCTCCATCCTCCGTCTCCCAACCCCCAGGGATCACGCATCCAGCATACTGCAGCTCAGTGGGGGCCTGCTACAGGGGTGAGACCTGCCGCATGGGACCTTACGCCTACAGGACCTCGCCGCACCTCCAGGCGCGCGGCTGCTCCTACAGTGCCGACTGCTCGAGCTGCAACCGCAAGATCAAGATGGGTAAGGGCATAACGAAGATTCGATTTGAAAATGATGTGATGCCAGACAGCATGTTTAGTTTCCTATTTTATTAAGTTAGATACCAGTGGAGAGGGCTCTGCTCGAAGAAGTAGAATGGTCTCTCTCCAAATGTGGATGAATGCAAAATAAATAACAGGACTTTGCTGTTCAAATGCACAGTCTGCTAGCAGAAATGCAAGATGCATAACAAGCATAAAAGACCTCATGCTATAATCGCCCTGGCAGTAAAGGCAGTATTTATTACCGCAATTAGTGGGGCAGGTGAGTATGCTGTGCTATTGACACACAACCTGCAAGTCACTTGATCAGCTGCATATCGGGTATTTACATGTGTGTGTGTGTGCGCTTGAGTTCGAGCTGATGCATTCACTCCACAATCTGACACATCTATGACTCAACAGCTCAGCCTCGTCAGCAATAGCAGGCAGTGTTGTGTGCCCTAGAGCTCGCAGAGCCAACAAATGGCAAGGCTTCTCCTAGGCGTAGCAATCCGGCAACAATCCACCCACAGAATGATTGGCGAGGGGATAACAAGATTATAGTTCTGGAGTTTATTACTTTCTCTCTTGTAGTTGAGGACCTTGCTCTTCATTCATTTTTTCCTACTTTTATTCTTCGATGTTGTCTTCTCCTTCCTCTGCTCTGTCTTCTCTTTTCTTTTTCCTCTCTGCCTTCTTCATCCTCTTCTTTTTACCTTTCCTCCCCTTTTGGTGTTTTGCCATTCCAGTTTGTCTTCTCAGGGCTTCTCAGGGAGTTATTGATGAGCGCCTTGTAGCCCCGCACTCATGGGTGGTTTTCCTGTGTGACGAACAGCCACAGGTGGAGTTGGTGGTTGTGGTTGTTTTAGCTGGCACGGGCGCCCTGCCTGTGGTGTGTCTGCTCTGAAGGAGCACCAGCTGTGGCCTCTTAAAGACCTCCATTTTATTCCAAGCTCGGAGGCCAGCCCACCCTTGGCTGTAGCCACAGATCCGTGCCTCTGGCTCTCCGCATCATGCCCTTGTTATTAGTGAGGAATCCCAGGATCTGGCTGTGTTGTCTGTCTTAGCACAAAACAGCAATAGTTAATCCCCCATAACCCACAGTGTTTCACTGCCAAAGCGAAACAATGAGGTTTTTTTTTCTGTAAACTTGTTTTGTTTTGCCTGTTTTTTATATACATCCCCCCCAGCCCCCCATGCAGGCTCCTTATACTGACACACACGACCCCCGGATTCCTACAGTTACTGCTGAACAGGGTCTCCACTGTTTTCCAGGAAAACTGATCTGGGCCTCATTTGTCATCAGACTTTTATTTGTGTGGGGCGGCAAGCACCCAGGACCTCGTAAATGGGTGTGATTACTGGGCAGGGTAGCGTGGCGTTACAGCTGTCTCACACACAGGCACCAGAGGCCAGACTGAACAGGGGGAAATTGGTGTTTAGCAGACTGCCATGGCCTCTATCAAAGCCTTGGTGACTCTGTCACTGAGGTTAATAAATAGCTGTTTACTTTTCTACCCCAGAGAAAGTGATAAGTATGGGTGCATGTGTGTATGAATGTGCGTCTGTGTGTGTGTGTGTGTGTGTGTGTGTGTGTGTGTGTGTGTGTGTGTGTGTGTGTGTGTGTGTGTGTGTGTGTGTGTGTGTGTGTGTATGTGGGTGTGTTTGTGTGCTAGTGGGTGGGTATGTGTGCATGTCTTTGCGCACTTCTTTCTTTCACTTTCTCTCTCTCTCTTTTTTTGTGTGTATGGTGTGTGTGTGTGTGTGTGTGTGTGTGTGTTGTTACTCAACCCCACATGAGCAAGAATATGTCAAAACACAGGGTCATCTTCCCTTCAGTGTAGCCTGGAACAGGCGTATCAGTTTCACATATATGTAATCATTCACTACCCCAACATAATTTTTGGGTATATGGTCCTCCCTGTTGGCCTAAGCAATGCCCCAGGGTGCCAGAAAAGCTTGTTAAATGCCCCCCCCCCCCTCTCACGTTTGGTGTGAGCATTTCTGGTAACAGCACGTCAACAACCCCAGTTCCTCCCAGCATGCCCACGATCATTTTCTCTTGTATGACCTCACATGACCTTTGAACCCCCAGCCTTTGGAACGAGCTGACCTTTGGTGAAGCAAGCCACATGAAATTGGCATATATTTCATTGTAGTGTTAATTTGCTCTTTGAAGTGGCTGGCTTCAGCACTGCAGGAGGCATTCACCCATGAGAGAGCCCTGTCTAGCTGTCCATCTTTATTACACAACTAGCCCTGTGGGGGCTTTGCTCTCCATGAGTAAATGTTTGGAGGTCTAGATCATATATCCGTTCTTCCGTTTTACGTTCCGTTTTTTTGGATTGCAAGCTAATGTTTCGTACAGATGCACTGTCTTTTAGGATTGGAGAGATGGGATTCAGAATCTTGCTAACAAGCATGCAACAGAATGTTTTAATTGGACAAACAGGACCTTTTTATGTGCATCTGTTTCATCAATGGAACTGGTGCTTTGCAATTATGTTCTGCTCACTGTGTGGTTTAGAAATTCCCTTTTGTAGTGCAAGTGTGTGTGTGTGTCTGTGTGTGAATACATGTGTTTGTTTGTGTGTTTGTAGATATGAACGTGTGCGTGTGTCTATGTGCGTGTGTGTGTGTGTGTGTGTGTGAGAGAAAGAAAGAGATACAGAGTGTGTGTGTGTGAGAGAGAGAGAGCGAGAGTGAGAGAGAGTGTGCGTGTGTGTGTGTGTATGTGTGTCAGTGCAAGAGAGGACTCCGATAAAGAGAGAATGGTCATGCACTCATGTAATACTCTTTTTTGTCTTCCCTATGAGCTCTTTCATGTCACTCATTCAGCCACCGCGCCTGGACTGACTTCTCCCCTCCCCTTCTTCCCTCCACAGAGGACTACCCTTACCCGCTGGAGGAGCACAGCCCCTCCATCCCTGTCTCGCCCCCTCTGCCACTCTCTCTCTGCCCCATGCCCAGCGTGCCCCCCTCCCCGCAGTCCGTCCCTCACCTCCAGACGCCTCTCTCTGACTCCGGCCCCTCCCAGGGCCAGCTGCGGGTCGCCCGCGAGTGCCCCCAAACCGCCAAGCCCCCGAGCGGCTCCCGCTCTGGGGTACGCAACGCTCCCTCCGTGGTGTGCCCACACAGAAAGGAGAACCAGCTGGGGCAAGGCGGTGCCAGCGGGACTGCCGGCAAGCAGCAGAAGATCACTCGTCGCCGGGCAACCAACGGATGGCTTCCTGTCGGCGTGCCGACTGAAAAGGAGGTGTTTGTCGTGGTACGTTGAGCTCCATTGATGGCAGACTTGGGGATGTTCCCAGAAGCTGAGGCTTTTTTAACGAGAGGGGGTTTCTGTGTGTTCAAATAAAACTCTGAGTGAAACTTGGAGTGTTTAAGCCATTGTGTTTAGCTTGACATTTATTTTGTCAGGTCAGGGAGTTCAAATGTTGAGATTTGTATATGGGTATGTGAGAAACGATTTCCATTTTTACTACTTGGGAAAGTAAGCAGTTGTTGCCTCAACCAAAACAAACACCCTGATGTATGTTTGTTTTTTTGTGGCCTCAGTCACAGATCATTTAAAAATCACTCCACTCCACCAGTGCATTAGGTTAATGTAGTGGTAATTTGTGTGTGCTTGTGCACCCAAGCATGAGTGCTTTTATATATGCCTCATTAATAATGTGTTTTGTCTGTGTGAATATGTTTGTGTGTGTGTGTGTGTGTGTGTGTGTGTGTGTGTGTGTGTGTGTGTGTGTGTGTATGTGTACGTGCGTAATTGTGTGTGTATGTCTATGTCTATGTCTATGTCTATGTCTATGTCTTTGTATATGTCTATGTCTATGTCTATGTCTATGTAATTGTGTGTGTGTTTATGTGTGTTTGTGTGTAATTGTGTGTGCATTTGTGTGTGTCAGGGGGAGGAGACCGCAGTGCTGCGCAGGTGTTATGAGAGCGTGCAGAGGGCGGGCGAGGTGATCCATGTCAGGGACACCGTGATGCTGCGCTCCGGCCCAAGGAAGAAGTCCCTGCCCTATGTGGCAAAAGTCTCCGCCTTCTGGGAGGATCCTGAAACTGGTCAGCACTTACACTGATTGATTATAGTATTGACAGTTAGTACTGGACTATATCATTATCACATCTTAGTGATCTATATATTGTCTATAGTCCCCATTGTAAGATTTCAAAGCATCTCTCATCTCTCGTTCTGTCTTTCTCTCTCTTCTGATCTATACTAGTTAGTCATTTTTTTATGATGTTTTTGTTTTGAGAAAAGGGGCCCCTAAGTGGGTCCTTTATTTGTTCAGTGGTAGCACAAGTGTATGCAGCATGCTGGCTATGTAAATTGTTTTGATGCCTGAAATAGTATAAGAGTGCGGTTATAAACTAGTTTCTTTGTTCCTGAAATGGTACTCGTTGAAGTGGAAGCCTTAACTGCTGGTGTGTGTGTTTGTTGGTCTCCGCCCACAGGAGAGATGATGATGAGCCTGTTTTGGTACTACCGCCCAGAGCACACTCAGGGGGGCCGCAATCCCAGCATGCACTGTGAGGTGAGTGCTGGAAGCATCCGCGCCACGCACCACACAGCGGGGCTGGTTGGGTATCCATGGGAACGCAGTGTAAACAACCGTCTTCCTACAATTCTGAGGAGCAGGGAAAAATAGCGCAGCGCAGGCTCCGGTAAGGTCAATAAACCCATAGGAACAAATGCACTATTCAGAGACACTGCGGAGGAATAAAAGCCGCAACACAATTGTCTCAGCCTGTGCCGGCCTTGTGTTTTTCCAGTGAAAGCTATTAAGGGCTAAGGGACCTCCTTTAGACCTGGCAGCTACACAAGGGGTTATGCGCTGGTGGCGTTTTATCTCTGATTGACCAGAGCTGTTCCACCAACGCTTCTTCAGGGACATTTCTGTGGCGCTGTAGATAATGTCCTTAAAGCATCTCAGCCAGCATAATGGCACTGGAGATGTCAGCGCAGGTTCACATGCGCTATAAAATTCCCAGTTGCAAATGACATGGCCAACAAATGAACTCTGGAATTACGCATCTGTTAAGCATGAGAAGGCCATAGCACAATGTTATTGCAGGCAGCCCCTGCTGTCAATGGATGTAATGCTTTCTGTGTATAATTGTGCTATTAATATTAGTCATCTCTGTGCACATATATGTGATCCATATGGATCCTATGTTCTTTAACTGTAGGTGTAAAAGAATGAAGGGGTTTTAATGGCCTTGTTCCCTCTTACTCACAGATGTTAATAATATGTGCTCACTTACCCTTACGGATTATAAAAGCTTTCTAGATGGAATTAATGAAGTCATGTTTAGCAATTACTGGGGAAAGTGATTAATCTATGATTTTTTTTAATGATTAACCTGCTTGAATATTCTTTCTTTCCTATCTTTCTTTCTTTCTCATTACATCTCTGCTCCTCCTTTGGCTCTCTTGGCCTCTCTCTCTCTCTCGCTCTCTTTCCCTTTCCCTCTGTCCCTTTCTCTTTCTCCTTCTCTCTAACTCTCCTTCTCTTTCCCTTGCACTCTCTCTATCTATCCCTTTCTCTCTCTCTCTTGTTCTCTTTCAACAGAATGAGATTTTTGCGTCTCGCCATCAGGATGAAAACAGTGTGGCCTGCATTGAAGACAAGTGCTACGTGTTGACTTTAGCTCAGTACTGTAGGTAAGCATCTCCTCTCCCCACTCTCTCCGCCTAGATCAGCATCAAAACCCGGGGATAAAAGCACTCTTCAAGTCAGTTGTGATCTCTGCGTGTGTGTGGGGGGGTGGGGGTTCTTGCATGTGACATTTAAAAACTCAATTTGCATAGCTTTACAATATCATTGTCACAGTTCCCCCATCGCCATGCCATTTCCAAGACTTCTTAGACAGATTGCAGACTGATATCGCCCTGCCTTTATGTCTTTTCTTAAGGTCTCGACTGACAACCCTCTGTGGAAGTTAATGTCTGATTGTTGGTTTGGCATTTTCTTTCAGATATTGTGCCTTGGCAAAGCGACACGCCGACGGTCTCCCCAAAAGTTCCCCCATGGTGCCGCCTTCCCTGGGGTACGCCGTGCCCTCGCACCGCCGCGTGCCCGCCAACGTGGACCCGGAGCTGGTCTTTGTCTGCCGACACGTATACGACTTCCGCTTCGGACGGCTCCTGAAGAACCTGCAGTAGCGTTGGAGAGAGGGGGGTGGGTGGGCTGGGTCGGGGAAAGCTTATAAAGTGAGAGCGTGAGAAAGAGAGCGCTAGATAGAGAGAGAGACAGAACGAGAGAGAGACAGAGACAGAGAGAGAGACAGACAGACAGAGAGTACAAGAAAGAAAGTAATGAAGATGGAAAAGAGGGTCTCTCAAGCAAGAGGGTCCTGTGCTTGAGACAGGGTCCTAAATTGTTGAGCGATTTGTTCAGTAATCAACAATGAATACTTGTTGTCACCTCTAGAGTGAGAGAGTGAGTGAGGGAAAGAATGAGTGATTAAAGTGGAAGCCATGGAATTATGTCCCTGAGGAACAGAGTTTTGGTCTGACGGCTCTTTATCTTAGCTGGGCACAGATGTACCCCATTGTTGGACTTCTGAATTTTTTTGTAATCGGAAGTTCACACATTTAAACTAAATATGGTTGCACAAACACTTTTACATACAAAATGCCATAATATTACAATAGTTGGAGAGTCAACTTATAACTTGTTGATATATTTATTTGGTTTGTGGATAGTAATTATTTTTAAGCCAGCCAGAGCACTTGTTATTGAGTCAGAATTGAAGGTACAATTATAATTGACTAAAGGTCTTGACATTCTTTCTCCTTGTGTAAATTCACCCACATTGGATCTAGTGCATTGAGATCTATTTATTTATGAGAGGTTAGATAATGTATTTATTTTTTGAAATGTAATTTAAGATTATGAAGATTGGTTTCTTGTATTTTGGAAAAGGAAAAAAAAACAGTAGATATTGATTTCTTAATTGCTCAACACCTTATCCCCCTCACATTACATGGGATAAATGGTGACCAGAGACTCTTAAACTGGCAGACCAAATATCCCAGGGTTCAGTGGGCTGCCACTGCAGGAAGTGGTCCGTATAGCCCCCCCTCCCTCCCAGACCCCATAGACATGTCTATGCCAGACCCTACCTACCATGTCTGATCGACCAATAAGATGAAGGTGTCTCTTAAGCCTCTTATCCTCCATGGCCCTGTGATTTGCCTTATGACCCCATAGGTGAAGCTTTAGGAAGTGTCAGACTCAAGCACCCACACACACTCACTCACACAACCCGCCCCCAAGTCCTGCCTTCTGAATCAAGCCAAAGGTAATCAGCAAAACAGTGCTAACCCCCCCCCAAAGTCCTCCCCCCAACCAAGTCCCAGCTGACCACCACACCATTAGTTTGCACTAATAGATTAAACTGAGGTGTCCATAGAGAACTTTGACTCTGTCTAAGACTTCACCTGCTACTGATGATTTTTTTATATGAATATTATATATATATAAAATAATGATTGAAATACTGTGTATTTATGTATGTGAACACGTAGAGCTGAAGGAATCAGTGTCTCGTTTATAACTGTAAGCTGCCTGGGGGTACGGAGTGTATGAGACCGTCTCGGAGATGCAAACTCGTGCAGCGTTTATGTGTGTGTTCACGTTTGTGTGTGTGTGTGTGTTTTCACATGCATTCATGCATGACACGCCATTGGCCTCCATCCCATCATGAATCTCCACCCTCCCCCCTCCCCACCATACACACATTCACACACACACACACGCTCACACGCTCACACACACACACATTGAGCATTTATCTTGGACGAGCTGGAACAACCTTAACCACTGGTGTTGTCATAAGTGGTGATAATCATGTTTGAATGCTCAAGATGTGAAATATCTGTCTTACATGGTCTGCTGTGCCTTTTTATTAAATCATTGTTGGTTTGAGACTGAGAGAACCTGACAGTCCAGAGTTCCTGACGTTTCCTCTCTCTTCCTTACGTATCCGACAAAAATTCCAGCTGTCTTTCCTTTGACTCAGCCTGTCTTCACACACAAAAAACAGACATTCCTTAAACTCGGATTCTCTTCGGTTTTTACTGAAGTTCCCTATTGATTGATGTCACATTCCAGGTGACAAAGGTTTAAAGAGGTAGAAGAAAAAGAAAGAAAAAAAAGATCAGAAGTTGCCTTTGAGGAAAGGAAAGAAAATGCTCACATCAATGCAATCCCAGAGAATCTGAGGGTGTCCTCTGGTTCCAATGATGTGTGACAAATATGGCCCATTTAGTGTGTGAGTTTCAGACTAACTTAGCATTTACGGACGATTCTGTCATAATTATATTGGTGTTAACTCTATAGCTAATGTGTTTTGATTATTTGCATTAAACATGTTTTAATTGGCGGCACCCATGTATACTACAAATATGTTGTGCAGTTTATTTAGCCATTGAATATAGAGAGATTTAATTGCATAAATGATGGAACTTTTGAATAATATGTCCTAGCAATGGTCAATATGAAGGTATTTTTTTGAGTACATGTTTCTTTGGCCATTTGAAAAGTCCCTGCCCATGGTATCATAATCTTGCTGAAATGTTGTTGACCAAAAATGTGCTGCATCTGTAGGACTGTTTTTGTCTTAACAAACAAAACAAAAACGCTTTCCTTGTACTTCTAGTATCTCACTTTTGTCTTTCAAAGACAAATTGGTTGCTGTTTTAACATCATACTTTACCCTTGCGTTACTCAAAACATTTCAACAAACGGAGCCTGTGTCCCATATCAAGAGTTAAGACAACATGCCAGGTGTATTGAGTGCTTCTTTGAAAGACTGACGGAAAGTTACTGTGTCTTTGTTGGGAGTCAGTCAAACATCAGTATTGAGAGGATTAGTTTAGTTTAAGAAATGTTTTGGATGTTTTTTTTTTTTTTCTAAATGCCTTTGACATTGTCAGTCATCATTACTTGGAAATGGAATTACCAGACAAGAAATACATACCAAAAAAGAAGGGTCAGAAAAAACAAAATGGATTTTAAGTCACTCCTGGATTGCTAAAGCCTCCTTTGAATTCCAGAATCTTTGCTCCTCTGACAATGATGATGATGATGATGTGTATACATATATATTTCAACTCTAAGCATGGACGCCCGGGCATTCTTGGACTAGATCTAGCACAGTGCATTTGTATTATTTAAGATAGATCTGTATATTATCAGAGACAAATATTTAAATGGAATAAATAATATATGAGTTTGACATCAGCAAGTGTCTGTGTTATTATTTATGTGATGAAAAGAAGATACTTGGTTCTCCCCGCTGAAACTCAACTGAAAACTAGAGTCATTTTTGAAGGTGTAATCCAGGAGAGAGGAATTCAGATGACATGTTTGTTTCAAACAAAACCCTAGGCATTTATTTAAATTACATCTCTCCTTAACTACACTGACATGGCATGTGCCACAGCTGTGAGAGCATAAATATTTGTATCCCTGTTTCTTCCTCATAAATTATCATAACCAACCAGCCACTTTTTTAACCACTTTTTTTTACAGTGTCCACTGGACAGTGCTTCCTGACTGCTGAATCTTCTCCAGGATAAACACTTTAATGTCTAGTTCAAACATTTGGACATGTGTGTAAACAACGTAACCACTCTGGCAACATGCGTGTCTGCCTCGCTGTCATTGAGATAAACAGCCGCTGTAAAAACGTATTTGCCTTCAGAGAGCTGCACTGTGGCCTGCTAACCACATGGTGTCATGGTGAATCTGCAACTGAGAAGCAAGCAGTAGAAAGCAAAGGCAGTTCAGGATTGCAATGAGTTCTGGAAGCCTTTTGAAGCTTTTAACTGGTGTTCATGCAGGGCTGAAATCTAGCATTGCGCTCACGTTAATTGAAGGGGAGGTTCTGAATGGTTTTCTTTGTTAGACCACACAAACCAGTATTATTTTGTTGCTGTTCAGTTGTGGAGGCACAACAACATGGCATTTTCATGTTTTTGCTAATGTATTCAGTTGTTGGTTTGAAAATACATCCTTACAGTGCTGAAATTGCCTTTGAGGCAGTCATTAATCTGATATCATTTACCAATGAACAGAATGCTGTGTAAGAAGTACAAATGCAACAACACACTGCGTAAGTGCATCTTGAAGGGAAAGGCATGAATCAAATGTATTTGCATTTTTAATGTTTTGAGTGGATTAAAGAGATTTATGTCTTGTAAGACAGGTCAGCTTTTAAGATGTTAGATGGATAGTTCAGCCAAAATTATATTTAAACTGAGTTCCTTCTTTCTATCCATGCAGTCAGTAATCCATTCCATGTGTTGGATCTTCTTTCTATATTTCTTCTGTTATTAAAGCATAATGCCCAGTCCATGACCAGAATCAATCATTCTGTTCTTTGTTCTATTATCTTGCCCTACATGTTCAACACTGAATTGGCAAAGAACAGGAAAACATACTCTAAGATCAGCATATTTCTATGCATTGTATTGTCCCTGTCATTCAGGCTTTTTTGCTTTTTGTTCAATAGATTGCCTAATTCCTCCAGGGGCATCCACTCTAAGTTAACTACTAATAGCATTTAGTGTTCTATTCATTCTGTTAAAATATTATTCCTTTATGATATACATTTCACTCTGAGATTGAGATGTCAAAGTGTACTGATAGGTGAAAATTCACCCTTGTTATCTCAGGACTCCGGAGCTGCGTATAAGTATATTTATTAAACAAACAACAACAACAACAATTGCAATCGGGCTCCCCTCCCAGCACAAGGCTGAAAGTGAAGCAAAGATAAACCCATTGCGCAAGGTTTATATAGTCAGAAGTTAAGCTATTAGCAGGGATAACCACGTGGTGGATTTCTCACGTCAGAGGCTCCCTGTCTTGCAAGGATGGCAGTTTTGCACAAGGTCGGAATAAGCACAGTTCCCTTCTTATCACCTCCGGTCTAAACATGCTCTTGTTCATATGCAGACTGGCATATGTGGCACCTAATATTCAAACTTACATACACGCACAGAAGAGCCATGTTCCTGCTTTCATAAGCACATGATTCATATAAGGTAATTAATAATACAAGGAACTTGATTATTATATTCTTAAATCATTGACAGTGTGTGGAAATAATCTCCATCATGTACAGTCAAAACATGGCTCTATCTCCCAATCCCTGTTCCCTTAACACTCTCTATTCACATTCTGCTTCATACTAAGTTCAGGTACTCTTGCTATTTGGTAGTGCATTCAAGGCAATTCTAGTTGTGTCTTTTGTTACTGCAAATACTGCTCTTAACAGCACCTCCTCTTATTTTCATGCAATATACTCCAACCTTAAGATGTAATGGATAAGCCATATGTCATGTCTGTGAAGACACAGTGAATACTAGCTTTAAAGAAATGTGCAGTTACTTACCATTCCCACATTTTCACTCCTATTGTATCATTCACTTTATCATAATTAAAAAATAGCCACAAGCAGCAATGCACTATGTGAAACCTGCCCCAGAGTGATTTTGTAAATGGTCTGTAAGGAATTCAAGTCAAAATTAATTTTGAAAACCAAATGATGACAGAGAAACAGGAAGAGGGGTGTAACTTGTTGCCCCCTATAAACAAAATGTAACAAATTATGGCGTGTATCCAAACAATGAAGTCTAAGCATACCAAATGTTCAAAGTTTTTGTAGCTTAAGCTGTTTTTTAAGATGTTGAAGAGTTCAGATGTGGTAGCGAAGCGGCGTGTGAATTTTTGTGATCTTTGAATCTTTACGTCACAAGATATTGACTAGTGAAGCAGTAGATTATTATTTGCATTACGAAACGGTTGTCAAGCTTTTGTCCAAAAAGTACTTTAAGCCTACCCCACTTCAGGGGGCGCTAGCATGAAGGGGCACGCCCACCTAAGGACACAAACCTTGTATTGTATGGGGCTACGTTAATGCCAAGTTTCATTTGGATTGGTTGAGTCTAAAGGCCGGCGCATGGTTCTGCAACTGTGGCTGCTGCTTTTAACGCAGTTGTGACGATGGACGTTTTATTGTATGGTTCTCCAAGGGTTGCGCGTGTTGCAAAGCAATTCACCGCCAGAACAATAGGTGGCGAAACATCGAAGATGACCTTAGAGATGGCCTACTATCCCCTGACGTATGTTGCCGTGGAAGTCGTTGGTTTTTTTATTTACTCGGTCTTGTTGTCCACATACACAGTGAACGATGGCAACCGAGACCCAAAGGGCGATGATGGGGTTGTTGATCATTGATAATTGGGGTTGAATAAATGTTCATATCTCCTCACCTCTTCTAACTGGACCCAACTGGACCCGCCGGGCCGGGTTCGGACAAATACTCCGGGTCGGGGTCGGGCTCGGACACGATAAGGCATTGAACATTCCGTTTTTAAAATATCTTAATAAGTAGTGAAGTCAACGTGTCTGCTTCACATGATGCAGAAGTTTGTTTATTGACACATCTTTTAAGGATGGCCACAGCGCTTTAAAACAACGTGTTTAAAAGTTAGATTATTCAAAGCTGAAAGATAAAAGGCGAGTATCTTCTCATTAATGTAAGCTTTTGTATATGAGCGGACCGGGCTCCATTCTATCAAACCACCCTGTCAATTTCCCCCTACGCTAAGATGGAGATGCGTTAGCGTTCCAAGTGCGAGTGGACATGCTTGGTTGGTCAGTAATCAGTCTAGAGAGGGCAGCGCAAAACTCTACTGATGTTTGCCTCACGGCTGCAATACCATATGACGTTTCATTATATTTGGTAGAATGAAGGACAAATTAGTTGTGAATACTATCACAGAGGAAAGGTATTGGTCTGGTAATAGCCGAGTGATTTCCTTTCTGATTTGTCAGTACTATGTGATTTAAGCAAATACAATGTGGAATGTTTACGAACGGGCACCTGCTATTGTGGATTATACAGTAAATAAGTTGCGAAAAGAAACAAACACATCAAAGTTAAAGTTTTATTAGTATTGATTGATTCACATCGATAGGAATGGATGACATGACTAACAAGTGGTGGAAAATGAATATGAAAGTATTTGTATTTTTTAGTATTTTTACTGCAACACAGTGGCATACCACATAACTCGTCGGACTTTAGCCTCTGAGAGGGGTAGTATGTTGCAATTTATGTGGATTTCTTAGCAGATATATAAGTGACACCCTTCAGGTCTCATCTTTAATCCTCCAATTCATAATGTACTTTTATCGTAAGGTCGAATTTACAACAAGACTTCAGGCTTAATAAATCGATTAACATTTTTTTTGAGGTATGAGGGGATTCTACATTAATTTCAATTGAGACCTCTTCTGTTATGTTTGTTCATAATCAACAAGCTTGTGAGACGATCTGCAGGCTGTTTATAAAAAAAACTTACGTAAATGTGTCATTAGTTTGAACAGTTGAGACATTGACTCCGTTGGGCTCGGGTCGGGTTCGGACAATATATTTAAATGGCTGTTGGGCTCGGGCACTACTCTGTTGGACCAAGCCAGGCTTGGACAGAAAAATTTGGCCCGATCCACATTCTATTGGACACACGCTATTCTTGCAGTTTGATTATTCAAAATCTTCTGGGTCTTGCCTTGGCTTTAAAAATGGCGGTATTATAGGGAATGAAACCGGAAATGTGAGTCTTCGGAAAGGATGTAGTTAGCAAACCAATCACAGCATTGCGGTCTGCGTGAGGTTTGCGTAGCTTTGTTGTTGTCAGGTCCCCGCGGAGCTCTGCTCCGGCCACACCCCCTTCAGCTCACTCACTCTCCCAAACTGTACAGTCACGTTAGGTCTCATCATTCACACCTGCATCAGCGATCACCTGCACCCCGTTTGCACTCGGCTGATTCAATCCCCTGCACCACTTTCACTCTCATTAGGTCTCATCATTTACACCTGCACCCGTAAGCGTTTCCACCACATTCACGATCACGCAAGGACTTATCATTTCACACCTACATCAGCAATCACCTGTTCCCCGTTTGCACTCAGCTGATTCATAATCACCCACACCTGTCACTGCACTTTATATTCCCCACTCTCCCTGCACTCGGTGTCGGTTATTGTTTGGTGTCGCACTTTAACGGGTACCACACGTTATAACTCTTCTCAAGCAGTTTGACTGAACCCTCGCCCGTGCTTGCCTTTGTTCGCTACCCTCTTTGTTTTGTTCGTGTTTGTCTCAGCATTAGTTTAGTCCTTGCCGAGTGTGACTCGAGTTTTGTTTAGCCTCCTGGTTTTGTTAGTGTAGCCAGTAGGAGTACATGGCTCTTATTTTGTCACGGTAGCCACTTCCTATTCTTCCATCACGGTGCATCTGCTTGCAGGGTTTTGGATAGGGATAGGTTAACGAGACTATGGCACCTGTGTGAAGTTGGCCCCCCGTCTCATTCAAAATATTAAAATAACACTGCTGGTCGTTTGTGATAGGTTTGTGTTTGTTTGTGCCGTAAAAATTATCGTTTGTGCTGGTAAGGATTTTGAGTAATTCAAAATTGCATTTTCTGGCATGTGACGTCACCCAGCCCCCGTTCACGCCCAAATCTCATCAAAATAGTCCCAATCGTTAGTGCTACGTTTGTGCTGGTTTGTGCCGTCAAAAGAAATTGTTTTATTATGGTTTCATAGATAGTCCCGTTTGATTTTTCACACATGACGTCACTCAGCCCCCCGTCCACCTTCAAATCGCGTCAAAATGGTCTCTATCGTTAGTGCTACGTTTGTGCTGGTTTGTGCAGTCAAAAGAAATATTTGTGCAACTATAGTTTAAAAGGTATTCCAGTTTGATTTTTCTCACGTGACGTCACTCAGCCCCCCGTCCATCTTCAAATCGCGTCAAAATGGTCTCTATGTTTAGTGCTACGTTAGTGATGGTTTGTGCTGTTAAAAGAAATGTTTTTGATACTTTACTTTTTAAGTAATTAATAAAACTTCATTTTCCCTTCTTGTTATGTAAACAGACCCCTTGTTATGCAACCAGCACCCCTAGAACATTCAAATCGTGTCAAAATGGTCTCTATCGTTAGTGCTACGTTTGTGCTGGTTTGTGCAGTCAAAAGAAATGTTTGTGCCACTATAGTTTAAAATATATTCCTGTTTGATTTTTTTCGTGTGACGTGCCACCTTCAAATCGCGTCAATATGGTCTCTATCGTTTGTGCCAGGTTTGTGCTGTTAAAATAAATGTTTGTGATACTATTGTCAGGTCTGTGCTGTCCATTTTCTGTTTTATAAGTTTGTCTACTTTGTGTTATCACGTGTTCTTTCTTCCTGTGTTTGTTTACCTTCGTCTCCTCGTGTCTGACTCCTCACGCCCCTTCCCCTTCATTGTCTGCCTCGCTTTGATTGTTTTCACCTGCCCCTCGTTATCCATGGTGTATAGTCTTGTATTGTTGTTAGTCGTTGCGTTTCCGTCATTTCAGGTTATGTTCATTGTATTTCTCCGTGCTCCGTTCATGGTTTACTCGTGTTCCCGACCTCGGACTGGACAACGACTATTCTATTGCCTGTGTGCCCTATTTGGATTATGTTTGCTTACCTGAGTACCGTATCCTGCCAGTAAACGTTTGTTCTTTATTCAACTGCTGAGTTCTGAGTCGTGCATTTAAGTTCACCTTCAATTCGTAACAAAGTTAGTTTTTAAGTTAATATTAAAGCTTTATTATGCCCACGCTTGACCTCACCCGCCCCCAGTCCACTTTGAAATCTCAAAATAGTCTCTATCGTTTGTGCTGTCGAAATAATTTATTGTTCTAGGCCTACTTGTTAAGATAGCCAATACCGGCCTATGTGTGTGTGATGTCAGCACAACTTCATACAGAAGTCAGCTGCCCCTGCCCATACAAAAAAAAAAGTCTTCCAGCTCTGCTTTGCCCGTCAGGTGGTCTAGTGGTTGACTGCTGCTCTGGGTGAGTTTACACTGTGCAGCCACTTGTTTGTGAGTCATCTCATGACCCTGAAACATACAGCCATTCAGTGACTGAATGCAAGACGGATGCAAAATCTTGGGTTGCCGAAATCTGTGCTGAGAGCAGAAAACTTGCATCGCATAGGGGTGACCGGGATAATCTACATTTCCTTCCTGAGCTGCTTCCCCACTTAATCAGGGTGTGCTCATACCTACCAATATGGACTGGTGTGATAGTCCAATATTTTGCAGGCATAATTGGCGATTGGCGGCCATCTGAACTGGGAGACTCCTCAGGATGTTCCTCCATCTTCCCCAGCTTTTCCCAAATGTCATGCCTATTCAATTTCACATAGGTGTACAGGGCTTTTGGTGTCATTCTGCCTCAAAGCTCCTCACTCAGATTTGCCCAGATTGCATGTGAGGGTGGCACAATGTCCTGGCCGTGCAATATGTCGTCCTTGGCTGCCAACATAACTTTAGTGACCTCATCGTGGCCACAAGATGGGATCCTCGGCATCTAAGGGAAAACCATTACATTTGTAATTAATGTCTTTGGTTGAATTTTTGATCACAGCATGGACGTCTAATGTTTTGTAATTTCAGTTTTAATGTAATTTATGTACAAGGCTTGCTTGTTATGTTGTTAGTTTGTGCTAATAAATGTGATGACTGTTCAGTTAGATCTGGTTGTCATTGAGATGCAATATAACTCTCTAGATCTTCAGAATGGTTTGACAATGTCTCTTACAAATCTGAGGTCTTAAAGTATTGTATATGGTAAAACGATGTGTAACCTGATATCCAATTTAACATGAGATGCCTACATTGGTTTGTTATAGATATATTATACTACATATAACCATATACAGTCAAAAAAAAAAAGTGGTTACAGCTGTTAAAATCTTTGGTCCATATCAGCCTATCATATGCTATCAACACCTTTGCATTTGGGCATGTGATGAGGTACAATGTGCCCTCGTACTCCTAGCGCAAAACGTTCCAGCAGCACTAATGTCACATGCCAGAAAATGCAATTTTGAATTACTCAAAATCCTTACCAGCACAAACAATATTTTTTACGGCACAAACCAGCACAAACCTAGCACAAACGAACAGCAGTGTTATTTTAATATTTTGAATGAGACGGGGGGCCAACTTCACACAGGTGACTTTACCTTATACGGATGTGACGTTTTATGTCTCTCATCTATCTCAGACGGCGTTTGTTTGTTCATGCGAGTGCACCTGTGGTCGTGGCAAGTCGCGGTTGTTTTCTTCCCCTTGGACTTTTCGTGGGTTTTTACGTTGTGAAGAAGGTAGGCTACAAATCTATCCCTGGAGTTTTGTGTTTTAACAAGAAGCCTTAGCTATGCAACTGTTTGTTTTAGCTAGTTATTGATTCAATCTAAATCTATCACAGCGTCGCCGGTGGTGTGAGCCCGGCAACGAGATGAGGTCCGACCTAACGTGAATCAAGTGGCATCATTGGTGTTGCTACGACGCTAGAGGGGGGGGCACAACTGTTTTTCCCACGTTAAATTTGTATACGGTTTTCTCTCCTTTATCCCTTGGTGTGTCGAGCTTTTACTAAAGCAGTGAAGCATAGTGTAGGACTGGCATTGTTGGTTTCTTTGTAATGCGAAAGCAATTGGTTTGTTATGATATCTGGTGATCTGTGTTTGAAATCGGGCCTGTGCAATATCCACGTGTGATACCCACTTTCTAGTGATTCGTAATTTAAAATAACTGTGTAACATCCAGCCGGGTTGTGCAATATTAATGTGCAATAGTCAGTGGCCGTATGGGCTAAGTGCAATCCTCAATCAGCTAGTATACTGGTTCCTTAGGTGGGCCAACCTCAGTATTCTCAATCTAGTGTAGACCAGTGTGTGTGTGACTTGATACGTTGATTTGCAGGCAACTTCTCTTAAGTGGCCGCTACATTTGGTTGCATTGGTTTTCTGGTATTTGGTTTTCTTACTTGGGTATTTTATTTCTTTGAACCCCCTTTGCTGTGTAGTATGTCCTGTGGTTGTTATTAGTCTTCTCTGGTCCCAGTAGCCTACTAATTGTTTGAATACCATCCACATTGGATTGGATCATTACCTTCTTGATCATTGCAAATTTGCACAGTGTATTTATTGTCTGACAACGGCGAATGTTATTTATTGGAAGTTTTGCCATCATCCCAGTTGACTATGTATTGCACCTATTTATTCATTGTGTATTGCCAGTGACTTATTTATTTATTCCTGTTGATAATCCATGCTATCAGATCACTATTTAATAAGTGCCAAACTCATCCTGTCTCCTTGTTGTTTGTTTTATAAAGACATCTTGAAATAAATACGTTTTGATGATCTGACAGCTGTATCCTTATTAATCCACTCCTCTTAGTGAACCTGCTGGGGAATTGACTGAGGTATATGGTAGCTGAGTTCTCTCACCCCTATAATTGAGAGTGGCGTAGTCAAGACTAACCTATTATACTAGAGGCCACATTTGGCGTAGTCGGCAGGATTATCTGGTTGCAGCTGTCATTTATTAACCCATTTAAGCCGGGAAAGCATTACCGCTGTTCTACCATTAAAGCCGGGAGCGCTGTTGCGTCATTCTACCTTTAAGGCCGGGAAAGCGTTTGTGTCGTTTTTTCTGTATAAGGGGGGTTTTTGCCCAAAGTGTCGGCCTCTGGGCCAATGAAATGCATCAGAATAGACATGTGATAGTGCCTCAAATGTTTTGCCATTAGTAGTTTAAAAAAAAAATCGTTGGCTTTCTCGCTTTGCAAAGTAACGTCTCCTCCGCGACAGCCAGGATTATAGCTCAAAGTAAATTAGGCAAGGAGTGAGTTGTGAGTACTGGTAGTTACAGAATATGGTTATCTGTAGTTGTTAACGATTGTTACTTGCTTAAATGTAGGTTTACTCGAGGTAAATGAAAGGGAATATGGTATCATAGAGGGCTATATTAACACTAAGCTAGCTTGCTATGTTGTTAAAACTTTCTCCAGTGAGCGAGTGTGAACGAGCGAATTATATCGACAACTCTCTATTCTTTGCATTACTATATATTCTAGTATTTCAAAACAATAATCAGTCCCTATAGAATGTTGTTATAATCAGTTAATGCTACTGAATCCTCGTTTGACTTTATTATAGTGAATGCTTTGGTTGCCTTCCATTTCAGCCCAGCATACAGTATTTATCAGTTGATAAATAAGATGTACTTGAAATTTGTTTTGTTTTTTATTTGAATTATTCCTGTTTTTTCCCTTTTAATGGAATATTTGACACTAAACTAGTTCATCTGTATCTCAGTGATAGTATCCAAATGAGCATAAAAATATCACTGGTATGTAAAAACTACATGGACAACAAAATAGTTATAATTGTTGATCAAAATCTTATTCCCTTCTGCTCATAATACAACAAGTAAACAACTCAGAGGTTGACGCTGTTTGTACCATTCTCCATCCATAGTGTCCAAATGAGCATTAAATATCCCTGGTATGTAAAAACTACACGGACAACAAAATAGATGTTAATCGTATTCCCTTCTGCTCATAATAAAACAAGTAAACAACTCAAAAGTTAAAACTTTCCCTATAAGAATTATATATTCATAATTATATAGTTATATACTTTATTTCACTTTGTTATATACTTTGTCATATAGCTTATTACATTTTTTTCTACTGTTTTGTGCTGATCCTGCACTTTTACATATTTTGTTTACTTTTGAGAAGGTGTATGTAAATTTTGTAAATATTTGTAAATACAAATTCAAATTCCCATGAAAGTCACAGGTGTAAGCTCTCAAATACTTTTTGAATTGTGTTCCTATCTGTTACAGGGGCTGAGAAATCAGTAATGTAGTAGGCGTTGACACAATTGCTGAATTTCTAGAAAAACTTCAGGTTTTGGGGGCTTTTCTGAAATCGCCTATAGGTTTTACAGGCATTTTTTCCAGGCGCTTTAGGCCTAAATGGGTTAACAGAGCAGGCTGGCATGTATGCAGGTTGATTTTCTTTTTTTTGTTTGGTTGTTTGTTTGTGGTGTACTTGGGAAAAACAGTGGTTACCCCCATTCGACGAAAGACCCTCCAGGCCTGTGACGGTGGAATCAGTGGGCATATAGCAAGATGTAGTGGCACTGCTTCTCTGTTGTACCTCTGAATTGTCTTGTTTTGATTATTTTGTGTGTTTTGATTATTTTTTCTTTATTGAGGTGGTGACTGTTTCTTCTTACACCCAGTCATGAACGACGAAGAGGTAAGCCCTGAAGAACGACTTAGACTCTTAACTGAATGCATTCAACAGCTACAGGCTGATAATGACCAGTTACGAGCTAGCTCGGGAGGGGATGAGCTAGGTGTTCCAGACCCAATAGCACCCAATAGATCTGAATGCTATGTATATTTGCCTAGAGAGAGAAAATGTGCAGATTTTCTGGAAAAAGCACAGATCCTTTGCCTGTAGAGGAGTGGGTAGAGGAAGCGCGTAGGTCTCTAGAAGTGAGACATATGTCCCGTGCTGAGAAAGCATTATTCGTCTCTGATTTGTTGGATGGGGAAGCAAAAAATGAAATAAAGTTCCGCCCTTCTACCGACTGAAGTGAGCCTGACAAAATACTACAGGTTTTGACTGAGATTAATGGATGTTCCAAATCGTTTATTGTGCTCCAGAAACAGTTTTTTCAGCGTAAGCAGTTAGTGGGGGAGTCCATTCATGAATTCTCTCATGCCTTACTGTCTTTGATGGAGGCCTTAAAACGCAACAACTCCAGAGAGGTCCCCTATCCGGATGCGTCACTTAGAGACCAATTCATTGAACATATGCGGTAAGGGCTACTAAGACGAGAACTTTAGAAGTCAGTTAGGCTTAACCCTGAGTGTTCTTTCCTTACTGTACGCAGTGAAGCCATTCGTTGGGTGGAAGATGGAGAGCGTATTGGTGTTCCAAGGCCGCGTGCTTACTCCTGTGATTCTCAAGCTCAGGTGGTGGGTGAGTGTCGAGCTGACAGCTATGTAGTTGCGGCAAAACATAGTGATGAATTGTCAGAGTTGAAATAGTGTTTACGGAGGCAACAAACACAGTTGGATGCTATTTTACAACAATTGGCCTCCTCCCACTCCCCCACCATGCCGATTCGGGGCCCTGGTGGACCCCCCCGTGGGCCCTATCGTTTTCAACCTGACGGTAAACCAATATGTTTGCGCTGTGAACAGCCAGGTCACATAGCCATAGTCGTGTCAAACTGGCTAGCAGCTCTGGGTCCAACGGGCGGGGAAGAGTGGCTGTGCAGGGGTTAGAAGCGGGTGGAGTGGCTGCAGCATCTGTGCAGCCGGGAAACTAACTGGTGCAGTTAGTGCTGGTGCAGAGAGCCGGCTGTCAGAAGGGGTTAACGGTTCAGTCGCAAATTCAAAACATTCAACACTCATTGGGTCTTGCCCGGTGGTAGAGGTGGGGATGGGAGGTATCCAGTTCCCCTGCTTACTTGATACTGGGTCGATGGTAACAACTATATCTGAGAGCCTTTTTAAGCAACATTTTCAGTCTTGGGATAACAAACAGTTGCAGGAATGGGAAGCGAAGGCCTAGCAATCCCCTATCTGGGGTACCTAGAGCTAGATATCACTGTTCTTGGTAAGGCCCTACCACGCATGGGTATCCTTGTTGTCTGCGATCCCCCTCACCCTGTTAACACGACCAACAAAGAGAAGGTCCCTGGTCTGTTGGGCATGAATGTTATCAGTGGCTGTTATGAAGAGCTATTTCACCATCACGGCTCAGCACTGTTTCAGTCTTCCACTGTACAAACAGCTAGTGGCGTTTGGAGGGATGCCTTGTCTGAATGTCATAATTTAGACTGTCTGCCTGGATCTGGTCTGATAGGCCGGGTAAAGATGGGGGGGCGGTCTCCTGTCCGGATTCCAGCTGGGTCCTTAAAAATGGTGACTGCCACTTGTACTCCACACTTTGGTCGAGCTCTTCCTTCTGCCTTGTTTGAGCCCACCATTGGTGTGAACCCTGATGGCCTTTTAGCTTCAAAAGCATTTCTTGCAGTAGAAAAGGGAAGGGTCTTGGTGCCTATAGTTAATGTTGGAACTCAAGATATCTGGCTTCCACGTCGAACCATCATAGGTGAACTGTTTGCGGCAGAACTGCAGAAGAATAGTAATACCATCACGTTAGAGAGGTCAGGTGAAACTGAGTGCATCGTTCAGGTGAATTCATCACTGGTGCAGAGTGGCGCGTTGGACCTGTCCGAAGTCTCCTGGCCGAATTTCAGTCCTAGCCAAGCTCAGGAGGGTACGGACCTGCTCCATAAGTATAGTTCGGTGTTCAGCCAAAGTGACAAAGACATTGGATGTACCACTCTCATACAGCATGATATACCCTTAGTAGACGAGGCCCCTGTAAGACAGCGCTATCGCAGGCTTCCTCCCTCGCAGTATGAGCTAGTTAGAGCTCACATTAGGGAGCTTCTAGACAGAGAGGTAGTGCGGGTGAGCTGCAGTCCCTACTCTTCCCCCATTGTGGTTGTGCAGAAAAAAGATAAAACCATACGGCTGTGTGTTGACTATATGCAGTTGAACGCCCGGACCTGTAAAGACGCTTTTCCCCTCCCACGAATTGAGGAATCTTTGGATGCTCTGACGGGTGCCACTCTCTTTTCCACCATCGATCTGGCCTGTGGCTATAATCAAGTGCCCATGGCTGAGCGGGATAAGACAAAAACTGCGTTTTGCACGCTGTTCGGACTGTTCGAGTTTAACCGTATGCCATTCGGGCTATGTAATGCCCCGGGGACGTTTCAGCGCTTAATGGAACGCATCTTAGGGGATGAGCGTTTCCACTCCCTGCTACTCTATCTTGACGACATTGTGATCTTTTCCAACAGCTTTGAATCACATCTACACCGGCTAGAACTTGTCCTGGGAAGACTTTAGCAGCAGGAACTAAAGCTGAAACTAAAGAAGTGCAGTTTTTTTCAGACAGAGGTTAAATATCTGGGGCATATCATCTCTGCGGCAGGAGTATCTACGGACCCGGATAAGACCAGGGCAGTGGCCAAATGGAAGCAGCCACGGACGCTTACAGAGTTGCGGTCCTTCCTGGGCTTTGCCTCCTACTATCACCGCTTTGTTGAAGGCTTTGCTCGATGTGCTGCTCCTTTGCACAAGTTAGTGGGGTTGGTGCAGAGTGCGCCGAAGAGACCAGAGGCTGGGACACTGGGATGCGGCCTGTGAGGCTGGGTTTGCAGGGCTGAAGAGTAAATTGGTGAGCACACCAGTGCTATGTTATGCGGACTTCACCAAGCCATTTATCCTAGAAACAGATGCCAGTCATGCGGGCCTGGGGGCAGTGTTGTCACAGGAGCACGAGGGCAAGAGGAGACCTGTAGCTTTTGCGAGTCGGGGGCTGCATCCCTCAGAACGCAATATGTCCAATTACAGCTCTATGAAGCTTGAACTACTTGCCCTAAAATGGTCAATTACCGAAAAGTTCCGAGAATACCTCCTGGGAACTAAGTTCACGGTATACACAGACAATAACCCTCTTAGCTACTTGCAAACAGCCAAGCTGGGGGCTGTTGAACAGCGCTGGGCTTCTCAGTTGGCACTGTTCTACTTTGACCTCAAGTATCGACCAGGGGCCATGAACAGAAATGCCGATGTCCTATCCCGCTTGCCAGGTCCCCCTACCCAAGCATCCATGTCAGAGGTTGCTCCAGGGATGACCATTCCCCTGGCCATCCAGAAGGCCGGTTCCAGTCTTGTCAACCCCCCCACTGCTTCCTGTGGGGCCATTGATGCCTTTCCCGTCAGAGAAAAACAGGAGCTCCAGGTCCTGCAAGCCACGGATCCAGTTTTGGGGCCCTTTTTGAAGTACTGGATTAGGAGGGAACCCCCGTCTGCAGTTAAACGTGCGCAGGAGCCTGCTGACGTCAAGGAGCTGGTACGTCAGTGGAAGAGGATGAGGTATCGGGATGGGGTTCTGTACAGGCTGGTGCAACCTCCGGATAATGCCACTGCAGTCCTATAGCTGTTGCTACCCCAGGCTCTACAAAGTGAGGTTCTGTCCGCTCTCCACGACGATCATGGGCACCAGGGTTGTGAGAGGACCACCCAGTTGCTGAGGGAGCGCTGCTACTAGCCGGGGCTCAGGAAAGATGTGGAAAGATGGCCAAGGCGGTTCAACCAAGGGTCCGAACTTTCCCTGGGCATCTACTGGCCTCCAGGCCCCTAGAGGTAATCGCACTGGACTTTACCACCTTAGAGCGAGCCAGTGATGGACGGGAAAATGTGCTGGTCGTCACTGACGTCTTCTCAAAGTTCACACAGGCATACCCAACAACTAATCAGAAGGCGAATACGGTGGCTCGTGTCCTCACAGAGAAGTGGTTCTACATCTATGGCGTTCCACAATGCATCCACTCTGACCAGGGGCGTTGCTTCGAGGGTGACCTGTTTTTTTTCTGAAACATTTGCGCAAACTTTATAGGGTGCAGAAAAGCCGCACCTCCCCCTATCACCCTGAGGGAAACGGTCAATGTGAGCGGTTCAACCGCACCATGCACAACCTCCTGCGGACCCTCCCAACAGTACAGAAAAGACCAAGGCCAAAACACTTACCTCAAGTAATCTTTGCCTATAACACCACCGTGCATTCTTCAACAGGTTACTCGCCATATGAGCTTCTGTTTGGGTGCAAGCCCCACCTACCCGTGGACGCCCTTCTGGGTTTTCATGAAGACTGCACCATGGAAGATTCTGTAGAAGACTGGATGCAAGACCATCAGGAACGCCTCCGGGGGGCTTATGCCCTTGCAGGACGCCATCTGGAAGGGGCGTCAGCCAAGAGGGACGCCCAGCAGCCCCAGGTTAACGCTGATCTACTCCCTGTAGGCACAGTTGTTTATCGGCGCAATCACGTCCAAGGCCGCAACAAAATTCAAGATGTATGGGCCTCTACTAAGTACGAGGTGGTGAGGTGCCTGGACAATATGGGTAGAGTCTATGCCATCAGCCCTCTAGATGGCGAGGGACCTGTGAAGAATATACACCGCACTGAACTGTGGATTTCCCCAGTTGACCCTCTCCCGGAGCCCAGTCAGAGTCCCAAGCTGATAGAAATGGATACAGTGCCAGGTGTGTCGCACCGGGAAAGTGACTCAGAGGAAGAGGATGACCAAGGAGGCCTGCTTCTATCCACACCATCCCAGGGTAGGGAGTCCCGGGAGTCCGGCTTGCCCAACCCCTCTACCAGGTGTGACAAGTCCACACAACAGAGCAGTACACCTCCCACACAGAGCGACTCCTTAGGAGAGCCAGCCCTGCAACAAGACTTGAGTCCAGCTTGCCCCACCGGTCAGCCCAGGGAAGCCTCAGACTCCTCAGCTCCTCTACTGCCACCAATGCCAGAACAGCCGAGAGAAAACTGCTCCCCCCTAGAGGCCATTGTCCGACGGTCCTCCTGAACACAAGCAGGACAGCACTCTAATCCCCATCGTTTACCTCGGTCTGCAGCCACAGTTGGGGTTGAGGGGTTACCAGGGGCTGCAGCTCACCCACTGCCAAAGACCTAAGACCTGTTTTACTTTATGGGACCAGTCTAGATGGGTGGGTCACCGGGACGGTTCCCTTCCAAAGCGGGGGTGTATGTAGCCAGTAGGAGTACATGGCTCTTATTTTGTCACGGTAGCCACTTCCTATTCCTCCATCACGGTGCATCTGCTCGCAGGGTTTTGGATAGGGATAGGTTAACGAGACTTTACCTTAGACATAAAACGTCACATCCGTACCTCAACTGTCTCAGACGGCGTTTGTTTGTTCATGCGAGTGCATCTGTGGTCGTGGCAAGTCGCGGTTGTTTTCTTCCCCTTTGACTTTTCGTGGGTTTTTACGTTGTGAAGAAGGTAGGCTACAAATCTATCCCTGGAGTTTTGTGTTTTAACAAGAAGCCTAAGCTATGCAACTGTTTGATTTAGATTTAGATTGAATCAATAACTGGCTATCACAGCGTCGCCGGTGGTGTGAGCCCAGCAACGAGACGAGGTCTGACCTAACGTGAATCAAGTGGCATCATTGGTGTTGCTACGACGCTAGGGGGGGGGCACAACTGTTTTTCCCATGTTAAATTTGTATACGGTTTTCTCTCCTTTATCCCTTGTTGTGTCGAGCTTTTACTAAAGCAGTGAAGCATAGTGTAGGACTGGCATTTTTGGTTTCTTTGTAATGCAAAAGCAATTGGTTTGTTATGATATCTGGTGATCTGTGTTTGAAATCGGGCCTGTGCAATATCCACGTGTAATACCCACTTTCTAGTGATTCGTAATTTAAAATAACTGTGTAACATCCAGCCGGGTTGTGCAATATTAATGTGCAATACTTGTTACTATTTGCCATTTGCACACTGCCAAACTCATCCTGTCTCCTTGTTGTTTGTTTTATAAAGACATCTTGAAATAAATACGTTTTGATGATCTGACAGCTGTATCCTTATTAATCCGCTCCTCTTAGTGAACCTGCTGGGGAATTGACTGAGGTATATGGTAGCTGGGTTCACTCACCCCTATAACTGAGAGTGGCGTAGTCAAGACTAACCTATTATACTAGAGGCCACATTAGTTTAACCTTTTACTTTCAGAGATTGTCTCTTTGTTTTGTTTTCGTGTTCGTGTCAACCCGTGCCTTAGTTAATGCAGAGCTATGAGCCTGCGCCCCTCCTAGGCTGGACTGCTACCCTGGAGCGAACGTGCCTTGTTTAGCCGTTAGGTATCCTCAGTTCTCTGTGCTGTATATCCTTCCGCAAAATAAACACCCTTTTTCCCACAACATGCCGTGGTTCCCATAGACTTTTAGACTAGGGATGCACGATATTATCGGCAAGACATCGGTATCGGTAGATATCGGCTTAAAAACTAAATTATCGGTATCTGCAGATATGAACATTTCTGCCAATGTACCTGGCCGATAAAGTGACGTACAAATTATGCGCACGCGAAGCAAATGTTTAGGTTACTATGAGCGCCAACATCATAATTCAACATGTTGGCTGTGTGGCAGTATTTCACTGTGTCAGAGCATGATACAAAAATGGCTATTTGCGGAGATTCTAAGTTGTCAGTGATGCGAGGAGGGGCCACACGGCACTCGTTTAACACGACCAATTTAATTTCTCATCTAAAAAGCCATCATCCTGAATTACATGACGCATTTCTTAAAAGTAAGCCACAAAAACCGGCGCCAGCTAAGCCCTGCCAGCAGCCTCTACTTGCATTTGAGAAAGCTAAGAAATTTAGCAACGACCACCCAAAGGTGAAAGCTCTGAACAAAAAAATAATTGAGTTTATTGCTCTCGACAACCAACCGTTCAGTGTGGTGGAAGACGTTGGCTTCAGCAGGCTATTGAAGCACTTAGAGCCACGTTACGATATGCCTAGCCGTCGCTATTTTTCTGATGTTGCCTTACCTGAACTTCAAAGTACAGTCTCCCATTACGTAGAGAAGCTCCTCACTGATGCCGCCCATATTAGTTTTACCACGGACATCTGGACATCTAGTGTGAGCCCTGTCAGCATGTTGAGTCTCACAGCTCAATGGTTAGATCAAGAATTCATACTAAAAAAGGCTGTACTACAGTCGCAGGAGTGCTCAGGTTCTCACACAGCAGCTGCAATAGCGTCCGCTTTTGACGGCATGTTTGGGAAATGGAAAATAGCTAAAGAGATTGCGCATGTAGTGCTTCGTGACAATTCGCGCAACATGGCAAAAGCAATGGTCGACTTTGGTGTGCCAAGTCTCCCATGCATGGCTCACACGCTGCAGTTGGTTGTGCATGAAGGTGTCCTGTCTCAGCGTAGCATTGGGGATGTTGTGGCCGTGGGAAGGAGAATAGTGGGGCATTTCAAGCACTCACAGGTTGCATACAGTCGCTTAGAAGATGTACAGAGGGAGCTCGGAATGCCAATAAAACGACTTCAACAGGATGTCGTGACTAGATGGAATTCTACCTATTATATGATGCAGAGCCTAGTCGAGCAGAAGAGGGCATTGGGTGCATATGCCGCGGATTTCGAGCTTCCCGCAACTCTGACGGCAAATCAGTGGGGAATCCTTGAAAATATGATCTCTCTTCTCGCTCCCTTTGAGCAGCTGACCAGAGAAATAAGCTCTGCAGAAGCCTCTGCTGCTGGTGTGATACCCGCTGTTGTGGCCCTTACACGACTACTCAGCCGGCCCAGTGACACAGACAGGGGCGTACAGACAGCCAAACATACCCTGCTGGAGGCTCTCACTAAGCGATTTAACGGTGTGCAACATGAGGCACTTTATTCGCTTGCAACAATGCTTGACGCTCGGTACAAAGATCGCTACTTCGAGTTGGAGAAGAGCAGTGTTCGCGACCTGCTTCTGAAAGTCTTGAATGAAATGGATAGCAGTGGTGATAGTGGCGAATGCGATACGGGGAATCCTCCAGAGAAGAAGACCCGGTCAGAAACGCTGCTGGATATATATGATGAAATTCTGGAGGAGAACATGGTGCTTGAAGGGCAAGCCACAGCCGAAATCGCGTCACAGGTAGGCTTGACGCCTTAACTTATACACTAGGCTATTAAACTATCGGGCTTTACATTTATTCATTTAATGTATTGCTTTTTCATTGCCAAAACTGAGTCTGCTATTTCTGTTATTTTGTAGGTTCACATGTATCTAGCTGAACCCACAATTCCCAGGACTGCCAGCCCTTTTGAATACTGGCGAATCAACCAAGCCCGTTTCCCTGCTCTTGCGCGTGCTGCACGCAAGTACCTGTGTGCACCCAGCACAAGCGTCGACAGCGAACGTTTATTTAGTGTTGCCTCCCACGTGATCGATGAGACGCGAAATAGGATAGCCTGTGAAAAGGCAGAGATGCTGATATTTGTTCGGAAAAACCTTCCTATGATGTTAGACAAGGGTGGTGACTAAAGTTTATAATGAAACCACTGCATAGATCTGTTTGATTTGGTTTTTAGGTTTTTAAAATTCTAAGTTAGGCCTACTCAGCTGAAGTTTATTTTTTTTACAATTTTACAGCCCAGCTGAAGTTTTTGAAGGTCTCAGTCATTTTACTCTACATTTTAAGTTTACAGAGTTACAGCTGCATTTCTGTGCATGTGTCATGTTGTGTAAACAAAGATGTGTCTATTTCTAAAATTACACAAATCAAGTTTTTAATGTCCTGTATCTACAGCAAGTACCCTATCATAATAACAGATTAATTCTAGTACAGGAGAGACTTTTCAATAATTAAAAAGCAGAGGTGTATATATCGGTATCGACATCGGCAATCGGCCAAAATGAGCTTGTAAATATCGGGATATCGGATATCGGTTAAAATTCAATATCGTGCATCCCTATTTTAGACAGATATTTATTAACGCTTATACATTTATTTTTCAAAACGGATAGGCTACAAACATCTTCAAGTTGAAGCCTATTATCAGGCCTTATTTAAGCACTGCCCTTGTAGGCATACCTTCCACGATCACGGCAGGAAAAGCTTTTCAATTTCTTTCACTTACATCAACAACACCGTTGGCCAAAATATGCAATTATTTCTGGGAACAAGTCATGAAGTCTGCTCTATAACTGGCTCAGTGAGGATAAGTACACAGTAAAGGACACAACGTCCGTGAGTCTTTCCGTGAACGTCTAATTTCTTCCATCCCAGTCAGGCTCCTCCAGTCTAAAACAAATCTTGTTGTTTTTTCCCCATTATTATTACCCTTAACTGAAGATGCTCAGTAAGGCCCTCTTATTGGTAAAGAGAAGAAGAGAGAGGGGGATAAGAGAAGAGAGTTCGACGAGAGCAGCCCATGTAAAGGTAATCAGGGCTGCCATGAATATGTATGCTATTCATTCATAACCGCTCAATCAGCTAACAGGCTTTAAATGTCACGGTAATAGTTGTGTGTCTTACTTAGTTCGTGCATACGTACGATAAGGGATTACAATTTTTAAGCAAATCGTTTTATGACAATTTAAAGCTTGGAAACCAGGGAAGCATACAAACTGTTCTGCTCTGTATTGCAGAATATGAATAGCAGCCAGTCATCTACAAAGTGTTGGGCCATCATAGAAACAAATGGTTTCTCTTGAGCTTGTAAACTATTTTTGTAGTGAAATGGTCTCTGTATGCTAGGCATAGTTGTATGGAAACTACCCGGAAGAAAAATGCTCCCAACTTATTTACACTCTGTACATATTTTGGGACAATTATTGTTACAAGGGACAAAACCGATCGAAATTGGTTCAATTAACGCAAGTTAGAACGCTATAACCAGTAACCGCAAAATGGCTATAGGCTACAATGTAATCCTATGGGGCAAGTATTCGTGGCAAAGTAAAAACTGCTTGTTTTCAGGACCCAATGAGATGGGAAAATAGGGCACAGGATACAAATACCGGCGTTCCCTTTTGACAAATGAGTGCATTTTGAGCATATTATCACACCTGTAATTACAAACTCCAATCAGACAAGTCTGCTTGAGTTTTTAGCCGACGCATTTGTTGAATGTTAATTCCTTTCATCGGCGACTTTTGAAAGCACTTTAGCAATGAAAGACATTTTCATATACACACAGCACCTGG
Source organism: Sprattus sprattus (assembly GCF_963457725.1). Taxonomy (NCBI): domain Eukaryota; kingdom Metazoa; phylum Chordata; class Actinopteri; order Clupeiformes; family Clupeidae; genus Sprattus; species Sprattus sprattus. The sequence goes on from NC_137911.1 coordinate 9,576,824, forward strand.
ATTTAGCTTTTTTTTTTCTTACCGTGAACGTCTTCATTTCTCAGAAATACTTTCTGTGAAGCTGTAATGAGATGCAGTACACTCATAATTCTCAGTATCGCTGCTCTCCTTATTTCAAAGCGGCATTGCACCTGTAGGCAATTTCCTTTTGAGGGTCGGACCTGTTAGCTCCTACCTGGTTTTTACGTTAACTTATACTGTCTCTCTCTCTCTCTCTCTCTCTCTCGCTCTCTCTCTACGTCTCACCCTCTCAGGTTTTGAACCCACAGCTGATTACAACTCTTCTCATGATAAGGAGTGTCCATTTTAAATTCACAAACCAAGCGGATGTAAACATGCACAGACACATGCCAGCATTTCTTTTAGCCAAATTATTATAAATGCACTTCAATTATGCAAATTAGTTGGATGGAAACTCAGTGCAAAGAAACAAACAAGATATTGTAGGCCTACCAGCTTTTAAGAGAATCCAAGCATCCACTGTTTACTCCAGGCTCAAAGTGTAATTTAAGCAAAAAGTTGTCTCCCAATCTGTGTTCTTGACATACAAAGCACAGGAGATTCCTGGAAGACTCTTAGATATGGCTATATTCACTGCATCTATATCATTTGGCTCTTCAACACAGAGACTCAGAGGCTTGTGACCACATTGCTTGGTCTCTCTCTCCTTCTTTCTCTGTGTGTGTGTGTGTGTGTGTGTGTGTGTGTGTGTGTGTGTGTTTCTGTTCATTTCTGAAGATGGCTCTATATGACAGTATGGTTTTTCCAAAAGCATATATCTATTAATCATTTGGCTTGACTCACTATAACTAACCCCATTAACGAAGAGCACAGCCAAAGAGTATGTGCTGAATGGGAGGTTGATTAATCCAGCGACCACGCCAGAAAACGGCGGCGTTTCCTTTGGATATTTTTCTTTCCTTAATGATATCTCAGATAGAGTTAGTCATGCTTACCGTTCCTGCGATCCATCACTCCGCCTCTGTAATTCCCCCTCTGGTTCCTTTGGAGAGGTTTTTGGGCTTCAGTAATCCTCAGAAGGAGGTTGAGTGCTTGGAAGGCCTGTTCCTGTCTGTCTTATGAAATCCTCAAAATCCTGTCTCTTTCTCTGTGGTCTTATAACTTTCTGCTTCAATGTCCAGGGTCAAGTCATACATTCCAATCAAACCTGGACTATGAGTAATGTCAGGATATTGATGAAACATGACCTATTTGATTTCTAGTTATGTACACTTAACATATTTAGATTGAATATTTTCATTATGTCCAGTACTCGCAATCAAACTCATTTTTCTGTTGGCATGGATTGTTTTTCTGTAATTTGTATAACTTGTTGAACATTAAAAATGTGTCCCTCAGAATGCTCTACTACTGTAAGATGGGGAAACCAGAGCAGGCAAGAGGATGAATTCTGAGACTAATATTATCAGTATCATATTTGGAAAAATACGCATTTTTATATTATCATTAGAATGAGATTTAGCTTGAAGCCGAGTTCCTTCACTCGGCTTCAAGCTAAATCTCATTCTAATGATAATATAAAAATGCGTATTTTTCCAATCTGGCTCTTGCAAATTGAATCTTCTACACTCCGACCGCCTCAAAAAGAGATGCCTTAAATGAGGTCCGTGTGTGCAAGTGCGGTGGCTGGGAGAAGGGGGGGGCATATTTAACAGATTTGACCACTCTTGACACCTGTGACCAATTCAAATGAACATGGATTAGTGTCAGATCTCTCTCCAGAGCCCTTCAGCACTTGAATCAATATACCCCTCTCCTCCGTCCCCACCACTACCATGCATGCCCACGCCTCCTTACCTGATTCCCTCCACACAGATGGAGTCTCAGGTGTCCGGCTGTGGCACTCGATGCCCTCCCGCCACTGGGCCGCTATTTGATGTGATTATTGAGTCCAGCAGCCCCGGCAGCTCTGGCCTAATTGGCACGCAGCAGAGCCGCACTGGCCGGGGCGTCGGGGAGACGAGACAGGTTGACAAATACGCTGTGACGTCGCTAACGAGGACGACCTCTCACTGTTTTGTTTTTAGGAGACAATGGTATCGATCAGGCCCAATTGCAATGCGAGGCATAAGCCTTATCAGAGGGAGCAGACTGGTCCTTAATTGGGGATGGGGGAAATTATTAAAATGAAGACTCACAATACGGTGTAAGGAAATTGGGTTAATGGAACTGGCCCAGGAATGGAGGCAATTTTCAAACAGAAAAGAGAGAAAAGAGGGAGTGTGCTTTGTGTCATCGTCATACGTGTGCGAGTGTCTCCACTACAGCCGTAGTTGAGGAAGTCAGTGATTAACGTGGCTATCTATATGTATTGTTGCTGGACAAAATATCAGCATCAAATCCTACATGTGAAAAATGGCTGAGAATAATAATAATAAAATAACGTAATTAGCCAACTTGATCTGTAAACAAACATTGAGGTGGATGGTGCAGAGAAAATCACAGACCAACTCTGAAGAGACTTCACAGCAGACCTGAGAATGCCAGCAATTTATCAAAATTAGTTGTCATTGCTCATTCAGAAATAGACAATTGTGTTGAGAACATTTTGGAATAAATTGGACCCCTGTAGAGAGATGGCCATGCATGCAAATTCTGGCAGCAAATGATAACAAATGGCATCAGTAAGCGCCTCATGTTCTAAGTCTCTACACATCTGTCGAGTGGTAGTCTTTAAAAAAGGATAAATAAAGGTGTTTCAAGACACCATGTAATCACACAGAAATCAGTTAATCTTTTGTTATGGTTTTTTTGTAATAACGTCATGGTAATTTTCTTACAGGAGCTTTTTACTGCAAACATGAGGCTTTTTCCAAAGCCATTTCTTCACACTTGCTGCCAAGATTTTTATGCACAGTCTCCTCTGGAATCCTATTTTCTCTGCAATACTGTCACTAACTGGTTTGTGTGAGTTGGAGCATCAAATCATGTTATTTTGTAAAATCAAGTCATCTTTCCCACCCTTTTAATGTGAATTGCACCCTAATCAAAGAATAAAACTGGCCCTCTCTGCAAGTTATCTCTCCTCATACAAACCGATTGGATCTCGTCTCATCCGGTGGTCTGTAAAATAAGGGTCCAAATTTTGCAACTTTGCTCTCTTGCAGGAAGCTACTGTTGAGCCAGAGAGTGAAGAGAGAGGCCAGGTGCAGTTATGAAATACGTATGTCCTCTCTTTCCTGAACCCACTGCCTCTCTGAAAAAAAAAAAAAAGAAAGATACACAACACAACACTTCTCTGGTTTTTTAATAATGATGAAAGGGCGCATTGGAACAATCGAGAACAAGAGGCATGGCACTTTTACACTTAATTAGCTTGCAGTTTGTCGCCTACTCTGTGTGTTCTGCCCGAGCCCATTGATGAGGTCTGAGGTAAGGAGAACCACACTCGAGGGCCTTGCATGATCACATAACCACTTGAAGTGATTTTTTTTCACTCTTTGGTAGATGTTGATAGCAGACACCTAATTAATTTATGCATTAATCAAGCAAAGAGTAGATATTGTACAAGGTCTTTTTTTGGACAACACTGTTAAATTATCACTGCTTTAAAAGTGAGACTTACAGTGTTCAAATCATACATAGCATGATCTTGCTTTTCTTTCAGCCAGTTCCCAAATAAGCACCAATAGTCAAGGCAGGGGTGCAACTGCCCAGTGACAGGGGGGTATGCAGCAACACACACACGTTTTTTTTTCTTTTCTTAAACAAATAAATAAATAAGTGTGCCAGACATCATCATGTATGGGCTTTAAATAATAAAGGTTTATTTTAAAGTATATCAGTTACTGCATGCCTACCATAATGGTAATGGTACGCTATGGTGCATACAGTATATGGGCCATTCTACCGAATTCGTGTAATATGCAGTCCCTCAACAATAAAAACTATTTACAAAACAATTAGGTATTTAGGCATAGATATTTAATTAGAACATGTTATGGTCTATATAAACCCAATGCATTACATGAGATAGTGATAAGCTAATTATATACAAAATCATCATTTAGGGTACTTTCTATTGGGAAGTAGCTGTCCCCAACCCTGACATCTAAATTTCAATGCCTTTAAATAACACTTTTCAATTTTTTTAGATTTTTTTCAATGATTTAATTTCAAAGATCTTTATGATTGGGTTGAAACAGAACTTGGAATATTTAGATTTATTGTGGGTTTAATTTTTAAATCAATTTACTATACTCAAAAAATCATGTCCCTAGTTTTCATGTCACTACCGAAACACAAGAGTTTTAGTTCATTGGCTGAGCCTGTGTTTTAGCCACGACTCTGCATTTTTGACCATGCAGTGACACTGCATCTCTGTCCCTCATGGTTGAATGGTAAGTAGCTAAATCCCATAGTTTTTATATAAATGTGTTCCAAAGTCTGAAAATCGATGTGTAACCTTAAGAATTGTCACTACCGAAACGCATGTTTTCTTCAATTAAGTAAACCTTTTGGGGTTTCATGGAAAATCTTATGTTTGTATGTGTGTTCACCTCTTCAAAGATGTGTTTGCAAGCCGTGTGCTTGCTACAATTCTTTATTTATGCTTAAAGTTAGCTAGAATTGTCACTACCGAAACAGTCACTACCGAAACATATGGTAGTGACCAGATGATTTCGGTAGTGACAAAATGAAATGGTAAGTAGTTCAATCCCATAATTTTTTAATAAATGTGTTGTGTGGACTAAAGGGCGGCCCAGAGCACCTTTTGGATGATTTTGGAAAGAGAAATTAACATCCATCCAACAGTGCAGTCACTACCGAAACAGTGCAGTCACTACCGAAACAGATAAATTGAACTTGAAAATTTGGTAAAAAATTAATTTCTATGGATTTCATTGTGAAAACCTTCAAGAAATATTTGTAAAAATACTCCTCAGAGAAGGGAAGGAAACACAATCTGAACAGGTCAATAATAATACTTTTTTACTAAAGTAAATGTGATGTTTCGGTAGTGACAATTTTGGAAGAGGAAAAACATTCCAACACATTCTGAAATACAATATAAAACTTGACTGTTCTTTTACTAGATATGTGTACTTTAGATATGGTACAATATACATATGGACAAAGTTTTGGGAATAAACCATAAAAAAATTCAAAATATATCCGACATGACTTTGCATCAATTCGGTAGAATTGCCCATATACTGTACACACACACACACACACAAATATATATATATTAGTAAATAATAAACAGTTGCAAACATTAACATTATAATGATAACCATTGCAACATAATGCCTTAAAACGCAAGAGTAAGCCTGCAAATAAAGATCTTTAAAGGTGATGATGTGTAACAATGCTGCTACCAAAATATTCTAGAGTGCTCTTTAGTTGCTACTCAATAATAACACGCCGTGCCTTTGCACTTGCCCATTCATCTAGTATTGCATCATGCCAACAGATAGCCTGTATGTTTGACAGCACAGCTAACATGAACAGCTAATGGTAACCATGGTAACCAGAGTTAAGTTTCCAGCTTCTTGTTAGTTACTGTGAATGCTACCAGAGCCCGTCTGCCACCTTATATTTACCAGTTGTTATTTTTGCCTTAATAAAATTGAGATGTGTCATACATGGGATTGGTACAGTAGGGGTTTAACCAAAATCTAAATGTAGCTATCATCAGCCTAACTGATGAGGCTTAAGCTAGCCATAAACCCCCCTTTGGCTGCTACATTTCTATGTTAGCAAACGCTAGCTAGCCTGCAAGCTAGTCTGTTAACATTGTTTGCAAGCCTCCAAGCACAAACGTAAAGTCACCTTAAAACCTACCTGTTGTCTTTCACCATCCACTTATTTAATTGCTGCCGCATCCCCTGACGTGTCTTCTCCTTTTCCCTCTTTCTTTTTCTGTTCCCAAAGCTCCCAACAGCTTTTTTGCTTTATCCATCTTTCATCCAACCAACTCACTACTCGTATAGCTTAGTTAGTTATTTCGGTTAAACCCCTACTTTACCAATCCCATGTATGACACATCTCAGTTTTATTGAGGCAAAAATAACAACTGGTAAATATAAGGTGGCAGACGGGCTCTGGTAGCATTCACAGTAACTAACAAGAAGCTGGAAACGTAACTCTGGATACCATGGTTACCATTAGCTGTTCATGTTAGCTGTGCTGTCAAACATACAGGCTATCTGTTGGCATGATGCAATACTAGATGAATGGGCAAGTGCAAAGGCACGGCGTGTTATTATTTAGTAGCAACTAAAGAGCACTCTAGAATATTTTTGTAGCAGGATTGTTACACATCATCACCTTTAAAGATCTTTATTTGCAGGCTTACTCTTGCGTTTTAAGGCATTATGTTGCAATGGTTATCATTATAATGTTAAAGTTTGCAACTGTTTATTATTTACTAATATATATATATTTTTGTGTGTGTGTACAGTATACTGTATACTGTATGCACCAAAGCGTACCATTACCATTATGGTAGGCATGCAGTGACTGATATACTTTAAAATAAACCTTTATTATTTAAAGCCCATACATCATGATGTCTGGCACACTTATTTATTTATTTGTTTAAGAAAAACGTGTGTGTGTGTGTGTGTGTGTGTGTGTGGGGGGGGGGGGGGGCGCCAAAATTGTTGCTGCATACCCCCCTGACACTGGGCAGTTGCACCCCTGGCTACGCTGTGTGTCTGTTTTACTTTCGGTTTACTGAAGTAGGACAGAACTTTGCGAGAGCTCGCAATAGTTTTTGCGATAGCTCGCAATACTTTTTGCGAGATCTCGCAAAAAAAATGCTTCCCTCCATGTCTCTTTAGGGGCTCCGTAGAACTGCTTGTGTGTTTCGCGGCCTCACGCTCCCACTTCTATGTCAAAATTCTATTATGGAATCTTCAGAGATAAGGCGCCTACTCTAGCCTGTTTAGTCCTCTAAAATGTTATAAAATTAAGGAAATGCAGAAATGATTTAGAAACGCACAACAGCAGCTACATATAGAAAATACCCCAAACATGTTTTTTTTTTACCATCGCTTTGGCGCTCCCATGGTGCGGCGCCTCTATGCGCCGCATACAGCGCATACCCACTTTTTGCGCCACTGAGTCAAGGTCACCCCTCATTTTTAAGTCAGTCTCAATAGCACATAGCACATAAAGCAAGTGTTTAAACAGTGCACAGACATATTTAAATATAGTAAGAGTGAGAGTATACCTAAAATATTCATAATCCTTATTGGACATTGAAGAACTATAATAGAAATAAAAACTCTGATAATAATTCTGTGACCAGGCTGTATTTTGGCCTCATGACGCACATACAGTAAATCCCTTTGTGTGCCTCAACTGACTCACTTCCCACTCCACAGTCATCCACCCTCGACAATGATTCCTTAGGCCGCCCTCTGAGTCAGCACACAGGCTCATGTCTCTCTTTTCTGAGGCTTTTCTCTGGTTCACAGGGATCAATAATCAATTAACGGAGTCATCTGCTGCTGCTGAATATGCAGCTGATTGGCTGCTTCCCTCACGGTCCTGTTTGTCTTAAGTGGCTCGGTAACCATGAATTAAGTCCAAACGCATGACATTAAGCAAGCTTTAGCCTTCGCTCTCCTTCAATCCCTCTTCATAAGTACGTTTAGGGAGGCGCAGATCAAGAGTATGGTGGGGAACATCAAACAAACAAACAAATGGAAATGTATGCACTGATGACACAAACAACTGAAAGTGTGTCGGTTTATGCAAGATTTTAGAGTTGAGGAGACCTGAGTGCGGGAGAGATAAATATTTGTTCAGACACCTTTGATTGCCTCTGAATTTCATGTAATTGCTTGCCATGTTGAAAGCAATTACCACTAATGAAAGCATTTAGGCCCATATGTCTGGCACATTTATGCCCAGGCTTAAACGGTATAAAAAGTCACCTGCATCATAAACATGGTGTGATATCTCACACTTATGTAATAATATCCAGTCTGAGTATACATCAGATACAGGGATGTAGCATGTGTCATTAAAAATCTAAGATAGAAATCAACAAAAAAAGTCAGGTTTTATTTCATGTGTTTAATATCAACATTTTAATCGTATTCATGATTTGAACAACAGCCATTTCAAGCTAAACAACTACTTTGGGGATATACAATACACTGCAACAATGACCAGGTTATATAGTACATTACCACTTTACAGTATAAAGTGCATGTAACATTTCAGATCAAGGAAGAAAGTTAGCAACAAACACTTACATTTTTTTTTACAGCAAAACCAAACATTTCAACATTCATCTTCCATTAACACGGATGGGATCATGAAAAATCAATAACACCTTTCTAATACTGGACTGCATCACCTTCTGTCTGGAGAGGGCTCAGACCATATGACCACAAATCTTAGATGACTTATTTTCCCCTTAATTCCAGGAGTTTGCAGGTTACTTACTTCCTCCTTTGTTTTCCATGATTGTCTCCAGAAGGCTCTGAGTGGATTTGCAGTATCGGTTACTGATTCTATTTTATCCCACTGAAGTGAACTGGGACCTGGCTTCAGTAATCTTTGCCTTTCAGCATGGGGTATAATCCAGTGCCAAAAAAAAAAATCAATTCTTCTAAAGAAAACAGCAGTGTGAGAATAATCGTAGCTGAGGTGGTGTTCAGATGCTCTGTGACATTTAGATGCCCTTACACAAGCCGACCAGTGTGTGCTGTGTTAACAAGCTTCTCAGCACTATAACATTCCCACCTCCAGCTCCGCAGTGTTTGACATGCATAAGAAGATGGAATGTGTATAATCAATGCTTTCCTAGCCTCTGGAGTCCATTGCAACCCCAATTCCTCAACCCTGGATGAGGTAATTGGCTATCATATCCAATTCTGTCAAGGCTAGATGGAATTTATGGTCTATCATCTGTCTTCATTGTTGGTGCATTGGTCTGCCAGGTGATAAACTGAAGTCTTTATCTTTAAAGTGACTGTGTCAGTCAGTGCACTTGTCTTTTTTAAGTGTGTGTGAACAGTATTCAATGGCTGAATTTATTCTCTTCATGCGCACACTAGGGAGCCGAAGTCAGAACAAACACAGCAAGATTGCAGTCCTTGATAAAGCCTCTGCCAGAATACAGAGCAACTACAACCATGTATCCACCCACTTCAAAGGCACTTAAATATTTGTCTTCCCCTATTCACTTGCTGCATTCATCTACAACACACGTCTCAACTGTCAAATGGCTTGAGAGTTGTCTTAAATCTGGGTCTTGGGCCACATATTCTATGGATGTAGGGGCTCTTGCAAGACGGTCAAATCGATATTACATTCTTTATCTGTCACCTGGATTTGCTTTGACAATCAAAGCTCCGACAAAGATCTCCAAAGGGAACAGCAAAAAAGGTTTTTAGGTCTGGTGAATAGGATATATGATAGAAACCATGTCATCCACTGAAACGCTTACAGCATATGTATAAAGTGAAATTTACAGGTAGAGCTATTTTTCTCAGACAAATTACGTCATGTACATCTAACACATACATTTACATTTTCCCTTCAAAATGAATAGGATGACACCATTACCAGAGATGGGCAGTATTTCAATTACTTGTATTTGAAATACTAGTTAATTTGCTTTTGAGTATTTTGTCATTTGTATTTGATAGGGCCGATAAAAAATCAAATGTAATTTGTATCAAAATACTTTAGAGTGGAGTAATTTTGTATTTCAAAATACTCAAATTACTTTCCAGTGTTTAGGCAGAAGGAGATTTTTTTTCTGTCAGATTCTACCACGAGACCATCTGATCTGCTTCTGAATGTCATTGTCGAATCAGTGAATTTGCCAAAAGTGTTGCTTCTTATGGCCCGCCCCTTTTTGGGGCGAAAAGGAAATCACCCCAGATCTCTCTCATTGACTCATGTTAAATATTTTTTTTTCACAAAACAGGGTTGTGGTCGTAAACTTAGAAAGCTGTCTTGATCCTTGTCAATTTATCTTCATTAGTACACCGACTTAAAGGAGGTTCTTTCAAAGAGCGAATTCAGTTGTTGCACTGAACGTTAGCAATCTTGACACAATGTGACTTGATGAAAGCTGTGTGATGTCCTTATACGCAATTTGAGCTAAGGTCCGGGACGCGATCTGGCACTCCGCGCCTGGGCGAGACTCTCCACTTTGTGAATAAGGCGCACCTCACCTAGGACGCGATCTGGCTTTCCGCGCCTAGGCGAGACGCTCCACTTTGTGAATGAGGCGCGCCTCACCTAGGACGCGATCTGGCACTCCTCGCCGCATTGCATAGAGGCAAGGGTGCGGGCGCATATGAGACTCTTATTAAAGATCTTAGCCTACTATAAACGTTGTTGAGACTCTTACTAAAGATCTTACTCATTCTCACAGAGACAAAACAAATAGCTACATGGTCATTTATCTGTGTGATGTCACATGTGTGCGCCAGTGTTGTCAATCACATGCGGGCGCCAATGTTGTCAAAGATAATCTGTAACTTGTGGAAGTTGTATTGTTAAACGGTGAGTACTTTGGTAGATTAAAGTGTAAACTTTGAATACAAATGCTAGTACAACTTCTATACGTTATCTGTAAGGTTGTGAGTGTGCAGTGGTAATGTAAGTTTGATTCGAAAACGTATTTTAGGAAATAAATGACATTGCTTGACGTGTAGCTATTTGTCTCTGTTTTGTTACCGACTTTCAACCTAATAAAAATCTCAACAACGTTTAAAGTAGGCTAAGATCTTTAAAAAGAGTCTCATCGGCACGGAGTGCCAGATCGCGTCCTAGGTGAGGCGCGCCTCATTCACAAAGTGGAGCGTCTCGCCCAGGCGCGGAGTGCCAGACCCGCGTCCTAGGTGAGGCGCGCCTCATTCACAAAGTGGAGAGTCTCGCCCAGGCGCGGAGTGCCAGATCGCGTCCTAGTCCTTACCTGGCAATTACGTATGACGAAAGCACGGTGGGGATAGCCCTCCCGGAAGCCATAGAGATTGCAATGAGAGCCCGGTGGCGGCGGTTACAAACATGAAAAAAAGGATACGGAGCCTGCACATGGCCCCGTGGTTACTACGTTACGCCACTGATTAGCCCAAACCTGAATGTTCTGCTATACCAAATTGTGAGAAAACTGAAAAATCAGAAAAGGTATTTCCTGTATTTTTAAAATACAAAATACATTTTCTGGCAACAGTATTTTGTATTTTATTTTGATACATTTATTTGAGGGGTATTTTGTATTTTGTATCAAAATACATTTTGATGTATTTTTGCCCATCTCTGACCATTACTACTACTTCCACAGCAGAGTACATGGATTCCTTGTGTGAAATCAGGGGAACCTGAACAACAGCCATGAAATGATGGGGAACCAGGTGATCTGGTTTTACTGTGTTCACAGACACACATTAGTAGAAGTGACAATTTACATTTAGGAGGTGGTGAACATCTGGCTCAGTCAGTAGCAGTCCTTGAACCGTAACACAATCTTTTTAGAGGCTGTTTTCTGTGGATTGCACTCAATAATTTATATTAAATAGTATGTCTAGAAATCACATAATAACACTGTGCTAAATATTGACATTACCCATATGATCATACATATACATATCTACTCAGGTGTCCCACCTACGTGTTCCAATGCATTATTTGAATGGTAAAACCCAATTTCACAATTCATTCACCAGCACATGATCAAGTCTCACTGCCCAGTCCCAGTGAGACCTTAACGGAGAGCAGCAAGTTCTTCCCTCGCTATCTTGCTGCTGATGGCCATAGGAATGCCGTTCAATGTCGAGGAGGTGTGCAGTCGAGTCAGCCGGTTGGAGGTGTTGAGGCTGTTCCTGACGTGCTCCAGCCTCCGCCTGGCGATGAAGTGGCGGCACAGGTAAGCCAGAAACTTGTCGTGTAGGGAGGCGTAGATGAATGGGTTGTAACATGCCGAGCACATGGCAAACAGGTGGCACGACACCTGGATGACATTCACGTGGTCCTTGCCCAAGATGGAGAAGTCGCTGTCTAAGTCGCGGATGAGGTTGACCACCTGCAAGGGCAACCAGGAGAAGGCAAAGCAAAGCACGGAGAACAGCAGGAGTCGAAAGGTCTTCCTCCGCTTCCGACCCCATTTCTCCTGGTTTGAAGAGAGCGCTGCCATCAGGCTGGGCAAGTTTCTGTTGCGCAAGTGGAAGGAGATGGCGCAGTAGGAGACAGAGACCGCGCCAAGGGGGACAAAGTAGGAGAGCAGCAGGATGAAACAGGAGTAGATCAGGCGCCCTTGCTCCTGGCCGTGCCAGAACTCCTCACAGATGATCATCTGGTGGCCAGTGGCACTCAGGTCCAGGTAGACTGTGTGAAGTGCAGTCGGGGTGGACATAACTAAGGCACAGACCCAGATGGTGACCACCAGCCCGCCGCAGAAGTGGCGCCCTGCTCGCCTGCGGATGGGGAAGGCCACGACCACGTAGCGGTCCATCGCTATGGCCATCAGGGAAAGGACAGCAGCAAACACTGTGGCGGTCTGCATGAGGGTGACAAAGTGGCAGGTGAAGTGGCCAAACACCCACCCCCGCTTGTCAAAGGCGTAGGAGGCTGTCAGAGGAACACAGAAGATACACATGACCAGGTCAGCCAAGGCCAGGTTACCGATCAGGAAGTTGGTGGTGCTGTGGTGCTTCTTGTTGAAGCCGATGAGGAGGAGCAGCAGGAGGTTGCCTGAACAGGCCACCAGGACTACCATGGTGTACAGAGGGATGAAGAGGGGCCTGAGCTCAAACACTTTGTCCAGTCCGCTGAAAGAGGAGGAGGCGGAGGTGTCCCAAGCAGATCTGTTCTCCTCAGACACATTGAGAAAATACAAAGTCTCCGCCATTATACTTGAATGAGTCTTTTACCTGCGGACATACAGCACCAGAATATTTAGCACAACAGTCCAGGACACAGCTTCACAGAACTGAATAAATATGGTTTATTCACTTGTAGCTCAAATGCAGTAGCTCCCCCTGTGGAGAGGTGGAGCTATTGCGTGTAGCTTGCGGCTGGATAGAAACTGACTCTTAATTGAGCTTAACTGTCTCATCTCCACTGTTCTTTTGTTGATCTCAAAAGGTCACTTACGAAAACAGCAATTGTCTTATAACTCTAGGGCAACCACTGTTATTAGCTTCTCATTCTGTAAGCTTGTTAAGGTCAGTTTTAAACTACAACCATCGGTCAAATGGTTTCCGGTGAAAACATTTCACACTGAATGACCAGTGTTCACAGGACTTTACTCATGAAGAGAGATCAACCTGATTCCTGTGTCTTGTTGCAAACATAGAACTTTTATAGCAAGCCTGACTATCCACAGTCTGTTGGTCAAAGGATATGCCAGCAACTGAGGCTTATTTTGGGTTATTGTTTATGACACGATCCCACAATTATGAAAATACCAATGAGGGAAATCAACATATTAGGTTAATTGTGTTATTGACACTGGCAAAATCACTCTTCATTCAAGGTTCTGTACAGGCAGCTTTGTGCCTCAAGCAGTAACATGAACTGTAATGTGTCACACTGTATGGTAAAGGCACTCTATATACACATTAAAAATCTACATTTCATTCAAGATTCAGTTGGCAATATTTAGTTTCTCAGTCCATTCTGCCAGGCCCATGGGAGAATAGTGGGAATGGAAATGTTTAGCCTTAAAGATATTCCTTTCACATAGCCAATATTTCCCTTGTCTTTTTTGAGTGACTCTCTTGGCATTCAGTTCCAATAAGGTAAAGCTCATGGGCATGTTTGAGAGGAGCAGCAAGATGATGCAAGTAAGGTGGAATGGTTTGTTTAGTGCTTCCCTTTTCTGACTGACTCGCTTGCATATTGTTATCGTCAATGTGTTATGTTGTTAGTGCCTGTGCTTTTGCCCTTGTGATTTGATGTTGTTGTTTTTTTTTGTCAAGATTAGAAAACTCTTTCGTTTTACTGCTTTTAGAATATTACTAGAAATGTGGACAATGAAATGTCTAGGCACATGAATGATAGTAGATCTGGCATGATCGTGAGTCTCCCATCTTGTTACCTGTTAAATGTAGTCATATCTCTCATAGAATGTCTTTGAAATACAAGTCTTAAAACATGTTTTATTGTTGCATACCTGTTCAGACACTTGGAGCGATATTCGTGAGAAGACCGAGGCGTGAATCACTGAATCTGAAATGAAAGGTCATGTAGTGGCCATCAGACCTTGAATATGATTGCTAAACACCCGATGCCCCATTACTCTGGTGCAGAATACTGACCTCAGTCTGTAACACTAAAAAAATCCATTGTGCAGTACCTGATTACTTGATTTTCATGAAAATGGACATCATGAAAGCATTCAAAACCTAACAAACAGCTCCGGTCACGCTGGTCAGACACCTGACCTCTTCTAGTTATCCTTAAAAAAAGGAAAATGTAATGTATGAATAAAAGATGTTGCATCACCAATTCTTACAACAGCCAGGGGAGCTTCGTTAATGAAAGTGGGACAGTTCAAATAGCACAAACGTAATTGGCCATTAGCGGAGACCGCTAGGTGCATGTTGGTGAATAAACATTTTGTCTTAGCGTTTAGAGTGTTGCAAGGGACCTGATCCCGGACCAGACTCACTGTCATTTGGCAAATGTAAATGATTACTTGCTGCATAAAGCCAAAATGACCCATCATTTCATCGACTTTGTGAGTGACTATCATTTTTTTTAACAGCCAGTAAAGGAAGGAGGGTAAACGGCCAAGCTGTGATTTGAGTCATCTACTCCCCTGCTGTTAGATTGTGCTCAAGCAGAGTTCAGTCTCATATTTTTCTAACCTGCCTGAATCACTCTGTATTCTTCAGAACAGCATTGATAGGTCTCCTGATAAAGATAAAACTACTCTAATCCTGAACTTCGTCACCTATAGTTGCTCTAATTGGTGGGTGTATCAAATATTCAGTAATTGTGCACTCGAACAGCCTGTATCCGAATTGAGATGGTTAACCATTTGATGTTGGACAATCTTGACAGATTAACTTCAAATTAGAATAACCATTATGGATGCCGTCGCCAGTTAGATATGGTGCAATATCAGTGTAATAATAATACAAAAAAAAAAACATAGAAATTCTTGTTTTGATATTTCAGTTTTTTTTCAAACGATGCAGCTAGCCACGACCAAACAAACACACAAACAACATCACACCACAAATGAAAGTGATCTCATGGTATTCAAAATTACATTATTTCCTTCTCACACCTGTTCCATAATATGACAGTCATTGACAATGTCGCTGAGGAAGCATTAACATATGCTCTTTGCACCAATATACTGCGGTTGTTATATACGTCCAGAAATAAGAAAAGGGGGAAAAAAAACATACTTACAAAGTGAATTTCCCGTCACAGTAGAGTGAATGTTCGCTATGTTCACCCGCAAAAGATCATAGGATCTGCCGCTTCCACTCGATCAGCGCAGTGTAGGCTATTATATCTGAATAGCTGGGTTTCTAGCCAACTTTTTAATGCGATTTTTTAAAAACCATTTGAATAGGAAATCCCGGCTGGAAACGCGCACAGAGACGAATTTTCTTTGGCCTAATTGTCATGAATGCCCTTAAAATATGCAAATTATTTGGATGGAATCCCAGCTAATGACTTGCTGTAGTCTATATCTGGGATTCTAACGCAGTCTCATTCTTAACCCCTCATTCTAAAATAAGCTAAATCAGTCAGCTTCTTAAAAAAAGTTAAAACCAAAATCACCTCACCAAAATACTGTCTGTGTCCAGCCACTAAAAGACATCCGCTCTCACTTTATCAACCTTCTCATATCACGTCTTTTCAATTACAGGTGCTCAGTGCAAACCCGTACGCTGTGTGGTGCAGTCGTCATTCTTGACGAACTCTCATCGATGAAGCTCATCATCACCCCAGAAGGTTTGCACAAACAGGTGGTTTCGTGAGGAAATGCATGCTCAATTAGTAGGAAAAAAAAAATACAAATCTGCTTCTGCGCATTATAGGCTAGCCTAATACCAATGTTTATTCAACAAACCAACTCTGCACAATGAACTCTCTGCAAACAAGATGACAATCAAACAGCTCCACTGGGTATACAAACCCTGTTCAAGTGTAAATGGTTATTGGTCTAACTTCATGGAATAACACCTCTAATTGACAGAAGATCATATTTCAATTTGTACGACCCCACATGTGATGAACGATCATATCACCAATGACTCAACTCATGCCGGTGTATGACCCCAACTCATTTGCCGATAGATAGCCTACATTTTATCAAGCCAAGCAGCTGCCAGATAGCCTGGATACCAGCCCAAACCCCGCCCACAACATTTTTGGTCAGGACTAGAATTATGAGTATGACATCGTCAGGTTAGCTGCCAGATGCTTTACATCTGAACATTTCACAACGCTGACCACTAGTGGCAAGCATTAATATTTACCCAAGTTAGCCTGCTCACAGTAGGCCTACCGTCTATGTGCTTCAGCAAAGGCCTTCTAATAATACGGTTTTCACAACTGTACAATGGATTACATTTTAAAAACACATTTACTCATCTATGTAGTTTTAATACTGAAATATAAAACAGCAAATGTTTGAGACAATGATTATACACACACATCAATGCTGACTCAGTCAATGATGCTGTTTCACGCTCAGTGGATTTACAATTACAAGTTGAATGCATTTATGAAACATTGACATGAATGACATTAAATTAAATGTAATGTTGTATAACCGCACATACTACAATGATTATAAAAACAGACATTACAATATCATACAAACCTCCTGAAGACCTTGATGTTTAACATGGTTGCAAATCATTTCTCATATTAAGTGATTTGCTCAGTTAATGGCCTTGCTCTTTTTAAATCTATTTGCTGGCAAAGAGCAACAACACTATTTATGGATATACATAACAGAATGAGACGAGCATATCAACATCAAAATGTGCCTGTGATATTTCCAGCTCCTATCATGTTAAAGTTGGTCAAGGTGGTGGCCAGCAAGTATCAACTTTCAACACCACCACTGCGCACACAGAAATGTATCTGTTGAAGTTACTGTTGATACATTTTCACTAGAGACAAACAGGTCTTCTATTTCTCTGGACTGGCACTCTCATCCATTTCCCCATGTTCCTCTTGTTCTTCCTCTGCCCCGCTGTGAGAAGCGTCTCCACCTGGCTGCACTTCGGTCTGGGATGGTCGCAGCAAGTACTCCAGCTCCTCTGCACTGATGGCCACCTTCTCAGGGATCAGCCAGCGCTTAAAGTGCTCCAAAGCACTGCAATCATTTAAACAATAGAGAGGTTAGTAGACTACTAGTTTACAACACATTTAGTCAAATTTTCTGTGCAACACTGGGTACATGATGAGAACAATATTGATTCAAACAAAATACAATTACAACCTTTGCAGCAAAGGGAACTAAATCCAACATGTCCTAATACTTTCAGTGTTCATGACCTTGTGTTATACTGTGCACTTGATAAATAAAACACAACGTTGCTGTTGCCCACATACCCCTCATCCATATCCCCTCCATTCTGGAACAGTTCTGAAGTCTGAGCATCGTGTAGGAATCTGTCCCAGCATTCCTTTTTCGCTTGTGAAAGGGAACGCAGCATCTCTCTTGAGGTAACCTCACTTGTCAGGCCCTTTACTCTTTTCAAACGATTTTCTGGAAGATTGGCACATAGCATCAACAAATAAACAATTATATGTAACTGTATACATAAACATCATGTTCATATAATTTCGATAAAATCAGGATACCTAAACTGGCTATGTAGACATCAGAATCAGCCATAGGTTCCCATGGACTGAAGGTAGAAATCGAAAAACTTCCATTCGCTTGTTTGTTGTTCTGTGTGGCGGGTTGGAAAGAATCTGTAAATTGCGCTTTCCCATCGTGGCCCTCTTCCTGGAGCTCGGGCAACTTAGAGCAGATTTCGGACCACAGTTCCCCGCTGGACCGTGCGTCCTTGTTTTCAAAGTCGTCGATCATATTTGACCCAACAGCCTGTCAAAACATTGTGGTTTTTACTAACATAGGTTAGTAGCTATTAGAAATGATCTACAGGAACTGCTTCATCTTTTCTCTTTAGGAAAGTGTGAGCTGGCAAAACATTACCGCGCACAGCTTGGATACAATACATGTATACAGCAGAAACAAAGGTGCTATTGTTTGAAACCTTATTAGCAAGCTAGCACGACACAATCTCCTTCCATTTAGCTGGCTAACTGTCCTTACCTTGTAGAGAAGCAGCAATGGTTAGCTAGCGCTTTGCAAGTGCCCACAATTGTTCCTTAAAACCCAAAAGCAGAAATCACTGCATATATCACTAGCTCAATACCATGATACTCTTTGGAAACGCTTTTTATGGACGTAACGTTTATAAACATCTATCCTTCTAAGCCACTAACGTTAAATGATAATATGTTGTACACCAAACCAACACTTCTGGGGATTTACTTCTGTGTGATAACATTGGTCGATGTTGGAGACTGGTCATTTAACCCTCTTTTCCATTGGCTGCTAGTTGCCCCCGCCCCTTTAGTATAAGGAAGTATTGTCCAATGTTTATGTTTTCCATCTGACCTACAGTTAGCTACTATATTAGTAAAGTAGTATCAGGTATTGTTAGTATCGCTTTCTTATTATATGAGCAATTGTATCTGTTTTTGTTGGAAGGGTAAGGGAGGCAGCTTTGTAGTTATTAAAAACGCCAATGTTGCCATCTGGTTAGCTCGCTTGTAGTTTATCTGTAGGCATGTCATACCAGTGTAATTAGCTAACGTTAGCTACATTTATGAAGCCAATCGTTTACTTTTTTTCATTCCTCGCCTAAAAGAAAAGGTTAATGTTGAAGATCCCCTGGTCATCGGGGTGCAAGACAGAGGTAGACGTTATATTTATACTAGTATCAAAATGGCATTTGAATGTGACACTGCTAACTAAACACTGCATATAACTTTATTCTACAAGAGCAAGGGAACACTGTTTGGCCCTCTGCACACACGGATACACCAGTGTGCTACGCTAAGGACATGTCATGCGTTGTGTATTTAGAGTAGAGCAAAACTAGGATGCAACGACGCAACTTTTGGAGATGTCGCGCTCACGCACACTTGTCTACTTCGCCATGGTCCACCGCCTACTAGTGCTCACTCCGCATTCGTATCCTATGTGATAATTCAAAAATAAAGGGTTTTTAAGTATTGTTGACCGCGTACCATCTATGATATTTCTCCCTTGTCTGTTGTATTCCAGTAATAGCAGAAAATGTTCAGACGTTATGATTATGCATTAGGTGACGGTGCGTAGGAGATGCAATCCGTGCTTCTGCGTCTGGCTGTAGTGGCGGTCCCTATGGGTTTGCTACTTTCCAGAAGCATGGCGTGGATGTCCAGCGGCAAAACACATGCGGAACTCATCAGTCGTTTGAGAGGTAACATGACACCTACATGGCAGATATTTGCGTTGTCTCTCAGAGGTGCACGGACAGCTAATTATGTTTTTTGTGTTTTTATATAATTACATATCAAAGATCACGGGGTAATCCGCAGCGATCGTGTGTTTGATGCCATGCTTGCCACTGACCGAGGGATTTACTCAAGGGACTACCCCTATGCAGATTCTCCACAGTCGATAGGTAAGTTCAGTTGGGTTGTTCACTTTAAAAACATTCCATGTGTCAACCTTTTGGGAGGGTTCTACCTAGCATTTCCTATGCTCTCTTTTAAGGTTACAAGGCTACCATCAGCGCACCGCATATGGTGAGTGAGGCTTATGAGTTAGGTTCTGATTTAACTGTTGGTAAAGCCTGTCAAGTCTTTATGCATGTCTTTTAGTAAACACTGAGGTTAAAATGATGTAGCCTATGAGCCGTGCTGCACAGCTGCATAGTCATTCAAGGAACAAACAAAATCTCTTTTTATTCTGGACTAAAATTACTTTGCCCTTGACGGCTTGACCCATTCCAGTATGTGTGCAAAAGATGATGTCAACATTAGTGTTAAAGGTAACGTGTATCTTCCTGTGTTGTACAGCATGCCCATGCTTTGGAAGTCCTTAGTGACAAGCTTACAGATGGGGCCAATGCATTAGATGTTGGCTCTGGAAGTGGTTACCTCACTGCTTGCTTTGCCAGAATGGTATGTCGTCAAAAGTTGTCACATCATTTCTTTACACACTCCTATGATGTAGAAAAAAAGAGGTGAGCCTTTGAATGTCCTATTTTTACTTTTTTTGTAATCCTTTCGTCATTGCCTGCAGGTAGGGTCGACTGGAAAAGTGGTTGGGATTGATCACATTGACGAGCTGGTGCAAATATCTGTGAGACATGTTCAAGCTGATGACCCGGAGCTTCTTTCCTCTGGTCGGATCAAGCTAATAGGTGAGGGGAAATGCTGTCCTGTGTCTCTCTTACGATCATAATACAATGCGGAGGCTTCTGCCTATGTAAGAAAACTGTCACTGGTAAATATTTTTTAAAGAAAGCATCCAGTTTAAGGTCTTATTACCTCTAACCATGCTTGATATTAACACTGACATCACTGAGTGTTTCAGCCTCTGTTCTGATGATGTATGTATTCTTTATTTAGTGGGCGATGGCAGACTGGGCTATCCGGAAGAAGCCCCCTATGATGCTATCCATGTGGGAGCAGCAGCACCAACAATTCCCAAGGATGTAAGTGTTTTATCGCCTACAGCCTAAGTTGTTGGAATGTACACATATATGCCAGTAAGAAAATAGAATGTCATTTGATCACATTTACACACCTGAAGTGTTTTTTTTTTTTGTTAATGTCCCTCCGAAATTAAAACATGTTGGAGAATGTAATTGGCAAATTGCTCCATTAAATTACATAATAGTTAAATAGAAATGGGAGGCAAATGGTGTAATTCAATTCTGATTTGAAGGTAGGTTTGCAAGTTTCAGAGCTGTTTTAAGAAACAATGAAGAATGGTCAGTTTCTGTTATTACGAGATAACGAATCAAGAGCTTTTAGACAATGAGCCCAAGTCATGGAGACTCCACACAGATAAATACAAACATATGGTGATATATAATATGGTGATATGGTAAGCTCTTGTGAAGTTTATGTGCTTAATTGGCAAAAAAGAGTGCCTTCCTAGCCAGAGGAGATATGAGTGTAAAACTGCATTGTGTGCAACAGCGTGGCAGTCAGTCTTGCTCTGTGTTCTCTGCTTTGATGTGGTCATAAGTCTCTCCGGAGTATCTTGCTCTGGCTCATTGATTCTGATGGCACTCTAACTTCAACGAATATTTGTTTTGACTGCTCATAAAAGCAGGACCTCATATATGTCGACACTACATGTATATCAAGGTGCTTGAGCTCTGTATTGTATTTATGCTCTGCCCCAGTTGCTGGACCAGCTGAAGCCTGGCGGGAGGCTAGTGCTGCCTGTAGGGCCGGAAGGAGGGAGTCAGGTTCTGGAACAGTACGACCGCCAGACTGATGGAACCTTCCTCAAAAAGGCCCTCATGGGTGTGGTGTACGTCCCGCTCACAGACAAAGACCACCAGTGGCCCAGGTATGCGTCATCTTTATGTTGATGAGGTGTGATGCTTCTGAGAGGGAGCAATGGCAAAGGAGCTTGTACTCATTTAATTTATGTTTGGCCAGTTGGGGATCTACTCAATGGATCTACTTTTTGTTTTTTTTAAGCTTCAAGGGAAGTTTCCTACTCTGATGCATTTTAAGACACCGATTTTAATTAATTCTTAATAATAATACATTTTATTTATAGGGCGCCTTTCAAGAAACCCAAGGTCGCCTATATATACAGTATATATATAATATACCAATATTCATTTAAAGTCAATCCTATTTTACGGTAAATCAACAGAATTGCGGTTTGTTCAGAAGTTAGTTTCAGATTCATAACTAAGACCATCAATATTAGCCAATGCAGAGAATATGTCTTTATGAGGTAGTGTGCATAGATGTATTAATATTAAAAACACCAGCAAGCTGCATCTTACCGAAGAAAGAGCATTAGCAGATTAGTGGATCATGCACATTAAGTGGACATTTTTGAAAATGTATTTATTGCAGTAGGCTCTGTAGACTCAGTAGTTGTTTAAAAGGTTGCCTTCAGTACCTGATTGTGCCTGAGTGATCTGAGATCTGAGTGTGTTCTTCATCCCCAGCGGTGAGCTCTGACTGCGGTCTGGTTGCCCCTGATAGGTGGCGCTGGTGCTGCAGCTCTGGGTGTCTGTAGGACGGAGGGAAAGGCTTGACTCATTCCGGCTCAGAGCGCTGCCTAGCAACACTCGGCAAGCCCACACCAGCCAGCCCTTGCTCTTGCAGCTTTTCTTCCCATTTCGTGCTTGTTGACCACAACAGAAACACAAGGATGTTTTAGTGCCTAATATGAAGAAGTTTATGTTGATTGAGATTGGAAAGTGAATGAGCACTGTAATGCTTTGCATTTTACCCTTTTATGTTAGCAAGTTCAAAAAGACTAATATGCAGCTATAAGGAAAACTGATTTGGCTTCTGTAACTGTTATGAATTTCTTGTTTTATTTTATTCTCATGGATGGATTCCCTGCAATCTAACATACACAAATAAGTTTAGTGTCTGTACTCAGTGTGTGATAAGCCAAATATATGCAGAATTGCTACTGTTGTAGACCTAAAAATGAAAATAACACAATGAGTCATGGTTAGCAAGCAAGTACACCTACTCGATGATGGTCTGTGATACTATGAGGTATTCATTTGTAAATGTTCATTATAAAATGTCTTTTGTCTAGGAGCTCAATACTCTACAGACTGGGTACTTTCTGTATTTCACTTGTGTGCATTTCATGTTTATAAATAAAGTAACAATATCATATCAGTTTATTCCAAGTGTTGTTTTTTTCTGTACTACGAAGTACTTGCTTTGTTTATTATTCATGAGGGGCGTTGTGTGATGTCATTTTCCTGCGACAACATGTGACTGATGCGAGCAAAGGGACCCCTGTGAGACTGATGCATGTAGGCTCCTTCTACATTTCAGAAAATATTTAGAGCGCAAGAGCCTAGTATATAGCCATATTTATGCATTTCGTCAATTGGTATCCTCTTATACATACCACGCAACAGACATTCCAGGAAGCACCGGGAAAAGGAGACACATTTCAGAGCATTGTGGAATCAAATCGGTCAGAACCTGTTCGTGGTATACCAAAACTAAAGTCACGAAAGGAAGAGGTTTGCATTTTATTTTGGACTTAAATAATGCCCTAATATCAGCACGTTTTGTAAATAAAGCTGGCTTATCCAGATATATAAATAGCGTTGTCATTGGCTCGTTCTCGATGGAACCACAAGAGATTAACATTGCACCAACTACAGAGAGAGACAGTATTGATACAGCCGATGGCAGAATGGACAAAGATGTGATAGAAACAGGCGAAAAACGTAAATATGAAAACTCCGACAACCATGAGAAAACCGGTCGCAAAAAGCGAAGAGGAAAAGTAGGAAAACAGCTCCGTCCTGGGGAGAGATATGTACCACCTCCTCAAAAACGCAACCCAGGCGTCAGTTTCAGTCAGGAACATTTTGACGAGACTTCGTATTATTCCGAGGGAGGCCTTCGCAAGGTTCAACCCTATTTTTACGATTTCAAAACTTACTGCAAAGGACGTTGGATTGGCAAGACCCTGCTGGAGGTTTTCAGCAGTGAGTTCAGATCTGAACCCTTGGAATATTATCACAGAGCAGTGAAAGACGGGCGGATTCGTCTTAATGACACACCTGTTGATAACCTGAATATAATACTTAAGGTACTTCACATCTCCATATTTCACTGTTGTATGGTTCTTATTATTGTTGATCTCGTTGTATAGCTTGTGGAGACCGATATCGTTCACAATATGTAATGTTGATATCACTACCTTGCCTTATGTAGAATCTTTGCTTTTGATGACCATTCCAAGACTAAAATATCACACAGCTCTGTCAAAGCAAGGCCGAATTACTAAAATTAACTTCAATCTTTCCAAGAATAATGACTTGATGCGGAACACAGTCCATCGCCACGAGCCACCTGTGGTTGGTGGTCCCATTGAGATCATTGAACAGAACGATGAAGTGGTCGTGGTAGACAAACCTGCCTCGCTGCCAGTGCACCCCTGTGGACGATATCGGCACAACACGGTCATCTTCATCCTGGGGAAGGAGCGAGGTCTCTCTGAACTTCACACTGTCCACCGTCTGGATCGCCTCACATCTGGGGTGCTGCTTTTTGCCCGCACTCTAGAGAGTTCAAAAAAGCTGGATCAGATGGTGCGAGACAGAGAGGTGAGTTATGGGTTTCATATAGGCCACTGGTTGTGAACTAAGTGGATTTTCACTGTTTTTTTTTTTTTTCTTGTACACTAGAAAGGAGAGGCCCTAGCTCCAACTCCTTCATCTCAAGTGGACAAATCAACAATGCTAAAGTGATTACTATTTTGGCTCTTGTTTACCTATATCAGAACTTGTGTGTGGTTTTATTCCTCAGCTGGAGAAGGAGTATGTCTGTCGAGTGGAGGGAGAATTCCCAGAGGATGAGCTGGTGTGTGAGGAACCCATACTCGTCGTGTCCTTCAAGGTTGGCATCTGTCGCGTGGACCCCAAGGGAAAAGCCAGCCGCACAGTCTTTCAGAGGCTGAGTTGGAACGGCCACTCTAGTGTGGTCCGCTGCAGGCCTGTCACTGGACGCACTCACCAAATACGTGTCCATTTGCAGTTCCTGGGGTACCCCATTCTGAATGACCCCGTCTACGGGTCCTCTGCCTGGGGCCCCAGCCGGGGCAAAGGTGGGCTGGTAGGTATGACGGATGAGGAACTCTTGGAAGCCCTTGTTGAGGAACACCGCACCAAGGAGAGCCTTCACTTGCTGGACATACCTGACGGGGACCTTGGTCTAAAGAGTGGAGGAACACCTGAGTTGGTAGAAGGTGCAGCCCACGTAAACACCTGTTGTGAGACTTACAAAGATGGACCCTCTGATGTGCCAGATGTGCCGGTAGATACGTGTCAGTCAGGTGACAATGGCCACAACGTGAACGTGGCAGAGCAGAGTGACAAACTCTGTAAGGTTTTTGCCAGAACAGCGAACGTCGCTGAAGGGGAAACAGTCATTGAGAGTGCCACAACGGGGGACGTAACATCTGGCTCAAATGTTGTGATAGATCCTTTGTGCCAAGAGTGTAAGGTGGTGCGACCTGATCCCACAGAAAAGGAACTTGTCATGTACCTCCATGCCCTGAGATACAAAGGACCAGACTTTGATTACTCTACACTTATGCCTGACTGGGCCAAAGAAGACTGGGTTGAAGATTAATGATGAAGCCACCTTCACCTCTTGATTTATTGTTGTGAATATAAAGGATCTTGAAGAATACATTTACTTTTTAATATTCTAATGAGTTAGCCCCAAAATGTGTCATTTTCCTCAGTACCAGAATTCTATAATTGTATTGCTCTGTTATGAGAGTGTCAGAGCTGTGTAATGTTAAGAAAGTCTAATTTTTTTTTAGTTCTACCAAATGAGCTTTAGCTTAAAGCATTTATGTATAGAGACATTGGTGGGTTTTTTTTATCAACTTGGTGGCCGTTATTATGGTAAATTAAAAACACTTTTGCCATGACTCTTCAATTATACAATTTTGCAAAGTGCCGTTCATGACTTCTTTACAAGAGAAAATAGGTTGACAAGCATCATTCACCTAAATATCATAAAAAAAAAAGATATACACCTTATTGAAAGATGTTTTTAATCAAGTATCATCTCCACAGTTGTAACCTGTACAACTTCACAAGTTTGAAAATACCATTTTTCACAGACTGAAGTTCTCCTGCGACATAATGTTCATTTATATTTCTAAGGCAGGTGAGATCTTTTCATGAATTCAAGTGCTGCTTTTCTTAGCATTATAAATGACAGATTTACAGAATAAAACCATTAACACCTTTGGTTGCCACACTTGACAATAAAACATAAGCTTGGCACTTGGAAAGGTAAATCATTTCATTGTAAATATACACTTATACTCTGTCTTCATCATACTGAAGTAGTTTTCTCAATTATATACGGTGTGGTTTTACATCATAGCGAGATAAAATGTTATACATCTGGAGTAGACTTTAGCAGACTGGGTTGAACAACAGAAATTCAGTTTGCATAGAGTATGTGAATATCATTTTGTATACAGTGAATCAATGAATCATGAGCAGGAATTTAACAAGGGCTCAACCTTTGAAAACATCAGACACTTATAAATCTTTTTGACAAGCCAACAATATAGCACAGCACACTTTTTTGAGATTTTTTTTGTGAAAGAACTTGATGGATACAATTGTCCTCTAACCTTGCATTAGTAGAACACACACACAAGTACACGAGCACTAACTGACAAGGTGACATGATCTCTATCAACACATTTCAGTCATTTGGCACATGCTTAAACTGGCTGGTTGAACACCTGTGAAAATATTGGGAATCCTTTAGTTGTCTCTTCTATGGCTTAACAGTTTTCATAATTTAATTCATGATCACAAGTTGGTTTAAAAAACAACTTGTAATAAGTTTGTGAAGTAATTACTATAACAATTTCCTCCTGTACTTTTATCCTTCACATGGCAAAAATATGATTTTAATTTAACGTATATATTCACATTTTAAATAAAACATTTCATGTTCATGGCACAAAACTGGTACAATATCTTTCACATATATTCTTTTTAACTTGTATACTTGCAGCATTCTGTGCTCCTAATAAAAACCTTGGTGTGAAAAGGCCTGTGTGATGCTTGGAACAGGCAAAAGCCTTGAGTGCACATTCTGTGATATCTTTACAAAGGTGTACAGGTGTCTGTTAAAGTTGAGTACAAGGCTTGGGCAACATGCTCCTTTCTGAGGTCACAGCATTTCAAGCAGTCTGTAGTCGATTAGTCCATAGTGGTCCTCGCACATTGTAGTTTTCTTCTGGGCAAAAAAAAGAGGTCACAGTTCATGCTGATTCCATCCCAAGATAGCTGTTTTGCCAGTTCACTGGCAATCCTTATTGTATTCACCAGCCTATATCTGACAAACCCCATTTTTGTATGTGTACAATGCTCTTTAAGTGGAGTGTGAAGTTCTGTCAAATCATGTACCTACGTTCCAAACTATGAAAACAAACTTTGAAAGTCTCCTTTACATCTACAGATTTATGTCAAGTAATTGCCTAGAGATCAAGGATGAAATTTTCAATTGAAATCTTTGCTGAGAATATCTTACAGCAAAAAAAGTTGTGATCATGCTGAAATTGGATTGGCAACGAGTTGGATTGGCCTTTAGCTTTTGTCCTCTCCTCTCTTGATCCATACATCTGGCAAATCAGGCTGGCTGTTTGGCAAAATGACTGCCAGTTCGCTCTGGCTGGTCCTTCCCCGCCCACCTCCATGGGAAGGTGTATCATATGCATTTTCATTAAGAGAAAGGCGTAAGGTGTCCCTCTTGCCATTCAGGTGGCCTGGTTGCAACTCCTCCTCTGTGTCCACAAAGGTTATTTGTGGGATTGGAGACCCAGGCTCGATTTCACTCAGGCAAGTCTCATTGGTATCTTCCATTCCCTCAATTGAGCTGTGTGACTGAGAGACGAGCTTGTGTTGATCCTTTTCTAAGACACTGGAGGTGGCGTCATCGATTGAGAGCAACCTCTGAGCTCTCCTGCTTGTGGTCTGGCAGACGGCTATGTCTTCCATACTAGACGAGGGTGAGGATGATACGGACGCGTTCCATATCTTGATTCCACCACCTTGTCCTCTGCATTTTTTGCACCATAGTCTTTCCTTGGCCAGGTTACCGGCAGGAACCACAGGACGCAAGGTGTTCATGTAAGGGGAAGAGGTCTGAAGCGCTTGAGGAGAGTTGCAGCTCTTGTTGTGCCCACTGCTCATCTCCTCGTTGTCTGCCTCCATGCTCACCCTGTCATACTCCCCCCTTGGACTTAAGCCACAGAACTGGATGTCGTCGGAGAGTACAGAGGGTCTGTTTGACAGTTTGCTGGTGCAGGTGCTGTTCTCAAAGCTGTCGCTCAGCTGGCAAGCAAGGGGTTGAAGCTCATACTGCTCGGGGTCCCTGTCACTCCCGGGAGCTCTCTGTCTGTGGTGTTGCTGGTTTGGGCACAAGAAACCACCTCCTCCAGCCTCCTCCTGGTTGAAATTATTACGAACTCTTGGTCCTGTACCACACCCAAAGGCCCCATTGGCTGCGGTGTTGGTTGAGGCAGTGTCAGTTGTGGTGCAGGTGGACATTGCGTTGTCAGTCTTTTTGGTCGTGCATGGCAAATATATCCGCCCGCAGTTCTTCTGAGGACCAAAAAAGCAGCACAATGACTGAAAGAAAAAAGTTGCAAAACCACATGCTACACATTTCACAAGCAGTAGAAATATTCCAACTTTCCGGAAGACCAGGGCCGTTGCTGGCAGCATGACAACGCCGACACAAAAAAAGGCTCCTGCCCCGGTTGCCACTGGACAGCCCATCCTCTTCACAGAATGAGCTACTCTCCCAAGTCTTTCTACATGCGGAGCCAAGCTGTATGAAACACAGTAATTGGCTACAAAGTCTACTGAGAGTCCTGCAGAGGCGGAGAGGAGCAAAGCCTCCACGCCAGTTAGCTCCCATTCTAACAATACCAGCAGACCAACAGTGACAAAGACACTGCCACCTACAGCTGCAGTCCCATATAAACTGAGTGGGATGTTCCATGTTGTCAACAGTAGCATGGCAAAGGTGAGGGCAATGGAAAACCCTGCCACCTCTAACGTCTCTGTGCTTAGACATTCCTGCAGGTCGTATAATGTCAGCTGGCTAACAAACCAGCCGTTTTGTAAACTCAGAGGGGCCCCTGATATTTCCTCCTCAAACCAGGACTGGATTTCTCTGTAGAAGTGTGTAGTGCGGGTGAAATTGAAACTGTACAGATGTGAGGTTTTCAAAGCAATGACGAGTGCTGTGATCTGGCCCTCCGAGTCAAAACGTAAACCACCGCTGATGGGGAGACGCCCCTCTAAATGCTGTTCCGCCACCATCATCCCGAGGCATTGTTCAAAAACACTGGGAGGGTAAGGGAATGGAATGTCATTGCAGCAGAAATGAAAGGCATCCTCGCTCTCAGAGCAGCGCCGGATGGACACCCAATGAATGAGCTGCTCCACGAAACATGCATTGTCCTCTGCTTCCTCGTGGCCGTCGGATGCTTGCAGATAGAAGCTCTGGTTTTGTATTCTTCCGCAAAGGTCCCTGAGCCACACCTGGGCATCTGGGTGGCTCATGTTGAACTCTGTGTCCATGACCAATTCGCCGCTGCTTTTTGGGTCGAAGTGATTCCCAGAGTCATTAGGGATGACACCCCAAACAAGAGTCAGTGTTAAAGGTTTTTCCTCCCCCCTCCATTTGCGTTCGAACATGAACTGGTGTTGGTATTCTGTGTCGTATCTCTCAAAAGGGTGGCTGGAGCGAAACAGCTGAGCTCCATGGTTGTCTGAGGTGGGTAGTTTCATGCCTGGGCCTGCACAAGATATGTACGTGCCTCCTGCCGTCAAGACTGCAAACCAACAGATCCAGATATATCGAAACTTGACCACTCCACATGGTAGAATCTTCAGGAAAAGTAAATTTGATGTATCTGCCAGTCCACGCTTCAAACATCTTAGCTTCTGCCCTATGGTGAAGAGGCAGCGTTTTCTTGAGCTGGTGTCCCAGAATCCACCCGGGCGTTTTGTGCAGCACGGCTTCCATCCTGGTCCTGAAGCAGCAGTGGCAACGGTGATGGTGTAGCGCTCGTGTAACACCAGCGCACAAGGGAGCCAAACGAGGGCGAAGAGTGTGTTGATTAGTGACGCTGTACCTAGGAACAAAGCGAAGCACCTGATGGCAGTGATGCTGCTCAGGTAGCCTGAGAAGAATGTGGCACTGGAGGTCAGACCTGACGTCAAAATCAGGAAACCCATTTCCTGGAGAACGCGGTTCATTCTCTTCTCCACTGAGGCAGGAGGATTGTGGGACAGCTGCTGGAGCCAGAAATCAAAAAAGGTGTAGGCGTAATTGGCACAGCTGCCAAACAAAACAAAGACTGCGCTAAGGTTGAGGAGAGGGAAGAAGACTATTCCAAACGCTATTTTGTAGAGGAAATAAGAGGTCAGAAGGGAGCTTGTGATTGCCAGCAGTGACAGCGCGGACAGGAAGAGAGATTTGGTATACAGAACCATTGTGACAAATAGCACAAGCACGGCCAGAACTGGGTAGACTGAGTCACGAATCAGATAATACTTGAAAAGTGTCTGTTTTATGCCCAAATCCATCCCTGTTATAGTGGTTTTGTTATATGTTAAGTCATTTCCCTCCAAGTGGCTCAGATATATGTCAATCAACGAATCCCCTTTCTCGAGGGGCAAAAACATAAGACTGTACTTCAGAGAAGGCACCTTGTATTCAACAGTCTGTGGCCCAAGGAAGTCTTTGTCCACCAGAAAATGCAGTATCTGGAAGACGACATTCGAGTGCTTGCACCTGCTCGGTACAGACGCACAGCGGCCATGTTTGTCTCTCTCCGCACACGACGCGACCAGATGTCCGTTATGGTAGTAGGGGGCACAGTGCCGGAGCAGGCTGAGACTGTCTGAGACCTGTTGATCAGTCAGAGCGTGGCAGGAAGATGCATTGGTGAGGAGGATCAGGTAGTTCCCAAGGGACCAGCTGGGACAGCACTCTCCCCTCGAAGCAGCACCATCAGCATCTATCCTGACACTTTTGCAGATGTCTTGGAAGTGAGGCTGTGAGCGTATCTGAAACAAAATTAAAGGATTAGTCCTCATCTGTTCTTGTTGTGAATTTTGTCTTTTACGTCCCTAAATAGATTGGTGTAAATGTTGTTAGAGTCTATATCTGCTTCAGTAGATGGACATCTTAAATGAACGAAACAAACCATACCTGGTTTCATTATTATTTACAGTGGGGAAAATAAGTATTTGAACCCCTTGCGATTTCACAAGTTTGGCCACTTGCAAAGAAATGTGTGATCTATAATTGTAATGGTAGGTGTATCTTAACAGTGGGAAACAGAATATCAACAAAAAAATCCAGAAAAATGCATTTTATAACATTTATGACTTTATTTGCATTTGATGCAAAAAATAAGTATTTGAACCCCCAAAACTGACTGACAAAAATGTCTTAGTACTTGGTGGAATAACCCTTATTGGCAAGCACAGACGTCAGACGTTTCTTGTAGTTGGTCACCAGGTTAACAAACATCTCAGGAGGGATTTTGGTCCACTCCTCTTTCCAGATCCTCTCCAAATCTTTAAGGTTGTGTTTTCAATGGGAGGGAATGAGGGAATGAGGTTCAAGCCCAATATTCCACGTTACATGGCCCCATCCATAGTCCCCTTGATGCGGTGGAGTCGTCCTGTACCCTTGGCAGAGAAACAGCCCCAAAGCATAATGTTTCCACCTCCATACTTGATGGTGGGTATGATGTACTCTTGGGGTCATATTCAGCATCCCCCCCCCCTGTCAAACACGGCAAGTCGAGTTGATGCCAAAGAGCTTGATTTTGGTATAATCTGACCACATTCTGTCTCCCAATCCTCCCTAGAATCATTCAAGTGTGCAATGGTAAACTTCAGATGGCCCTGTACATGCGCTTCCTTGAGCAGGGGGACCTTGCGAGTGCTGCAGTACTTCAAAAAATTACGGTGTGGTGTGTTGCCAATGGTTTTCTTGGTGACTCTGGTCCCAGCTGCCTTGAGATCATTCACAAGCTCCCCCTGTGTAGTTCTGGGGTTATTCTGCACCTTCCGAATGATCACTGATTCCGCACGAGGGGATATCTTGCATGGAGCCCCAGACCTAGAGCGGGTGACAGTTGTTTGGTGTTGCTTCCATTTATGAATAATCGCACCAATAGTTATCTGCTTCTCACCAAGCTGCTTGCCGGTGGTTTTGTAGCCCATTCCAGCCTTGTGCAGGTCTACAATCTTACCTCTGACGTCCTTGGACAGCTCTTTGGTCTTGCCCATGGTGGTGAGGTTGAAGGTGTGAAGTATGATTCTTTGGACAGGTTTCTTTTATACAGGTCACCAGTTGAGATCAGGTATACCTTGTTAGACCTAATGAGGACTAATCTGTGTGCTTTTTGGGCACATAACTGGCCATTGGGAGCCAGAATTCTTGCTGTTTGCTTGGGGGTTCAAATACTTATTTTTTGCATCAAATGCAAATAAAGTCATAAATCTTATAAAATGCAGTTTTCTGGATTTTTTTGTTGATATTCTGTTTCTCACTGTTAAAATACACCTACCATTAAAATTCAAGATCACACATTTCTTTGCAAGTGGCCAAACTTGCGAAGTCGGCAGGGGTTCAAATACTTATTTTCCCCACTGTACATACTTATACAAGAATAGCAAAGATTGCTTACGAAGATCTGTTCCATCTCACACATGGAATTGATTGCCTTCAGGCTCCAAAGACTTGCAGAGTCCCCAGAACGGAAGACCAGTTTAGCATATTGCTCTCCTGTAAAGACAAAAGAAAGCTAATTAAAATAATAATTTCTCTCTCATTATGACACTGATCCTAATCAAGAGAAACAGGTACATTACCAGGTGATTCACAGAAGAATTTGGGCCAAGCATTATCTCTTTCCAGCATTCTCCTCAGACGGGATTTGGAGTGCTCTTGGAATCCATCAGAATCCGGTCCATGGCTTTCCCCATGACTGCAAAAGAATGATAAAAGCCAAATTGCAGCATGTGAGTATTTGTGACCATTTATTGTTTGTTACCACCAAAAAACTTTTTGGGGTAAAAAAAACAACAACTATTCTTTGTGGAATATTGGCTGCTTCAATTGGTGCAATTCTTCAAAAGCCGTATATGCCAAATACTGTTTCACCATGATGGCGTCTATTGGGTTGTGTGTGTATGTATGATTTGAGAACAATTTTCTCATGGAGAAAAGACAGCATAGCAAGCTTTCTACAAGGTTTCCCCATCTGTTGGTATATCTTGTGAGATGTGCCAGCCTCATCTCTACTTCTTCTGGTGTGTAATTACATAAGCTAGCCTGAGAGCTGGTGGGCTCCCATGGTTTGGCTTGGCTCTTGTTGCCATGGAACACATGGCCTTGTCATGCACATGGCCATTTTTGTGCAGTACCTCCCAGCTGTCTTGTCTGCGAGCTTGTGCGGTGTGAGAGACAGTAATTTTCCAGGGCCGGTGCTCTGCTGCAGCTTCGTCCAAGCGGAGAGCTTTATTCCTATGTCTGTCCCGCGAGGCTCAAACCCCTGCATTAAATGATCAGAGGTGAGGGGGCTGAGGCATAAAAAGCACAGGGGGGGGAGGCAAAACAAGAGAGACAACAGCATTCTACTAGCAACATCCTTTGAGTCAAGCTAACAATGCACTGAATTAATTTTTTCCTGGGGAGCATCTGCAGAGCTGAATACAAATGGACCATTCCCTGCATCCTCGCAAGGTTCATTGTGCCTCTAAGGATGCTTATGCTAATTTAGTTGAAAGGTCCATAAACTAATTACGCTTTCAGCAGAAGCAGGTGGAAAATTTGGTGCACATTTACCTGTGCTTATATTTATATTACACTCCTTATTTAGAATTAAGTGATGACATACTGATTAAATATATACCTTCTATGTATTGTTACTGCCATTGGATAAAAGAATGGCTAAATAAGCTCAATTTAGGTCCATGTCTATGTGTGACTGTAGTGTACACATTAAAAAAACAGTAATGGCAGAAACTATTCAGTAACTATAACAGTATTATTCATAAGTTAGCATCTCTAAGCCATTAAACCAGCCTCTGCACCTGCTAATAGTTTTCGGATAAGGCAGAAGACGAGAGAGTGGATTGAAGAGGCTGGGAGAGAGATGGCCAGAGAAGGAGGGCGACAGTGAGATGGCCATTAAAGTTTGACAGGACCCTGGCACAGCATAATCACCATGTCAAAGACACTCACCACCAACGGGTCAGAGAAGTCTGGCAGGGGCCCCATCAGCAGCCCAGCGAGAGAACAGCTCAGCAGTACCGCCAGGCATGTGACAAGAACGGTCATTGGGTAATCCACAATCACCTGGGTATAACTGTCTCAAATAGAAAAGATGGATTTGGTGGGGAGCATGAACTTTCTATACATACACATACTTTTAAAAACACTGCAGCGCTACGGTGGCTAATCAGCTATCTTGGTCAGCGTCAATCATAATTGTCTATGTGTTGTCATGTCATTTTTTACATTTCTCATGGCAATCTGGCAAATAATTGTATTCTTATCTAAAGCAATAGGGTGAAGAAAACTTTTATTTCTACACCGTTTTCCCAACATATTGTAAGTACATTTGAAAATTGGGATACTGACCTTCTGGGGATCCTGAAGGGCCCATTATTCCTGAAACAGAAATGTACATTTAGAACCATTTTGATCTTGCTGCAGCCATACTTAAAAAAATCAGGTTGACTCCTCACCTTACGGTCACAATATGGTGCTGAACTGGCTTAAGGTTGCCGCCCTCATGTGACCCTTGTAGCCAATGGCAGTGCACCGTGGCCGCTGTGTGGGAAGGTCCACAGCTGTGTACAGTCTTCACTGTACTGGCTCCCATCGAACAGTCTGGGAGCGAGGCAGCGGTGACTGGGAGGGTGTCATGATAGGCGTTGGTCTTGTTCGAGTGCTGCTGCAGATGGTGGTGGTTGTGTTGGTGATGGGTGGAGTTGCAGGGACATCTCTTGAGCTGGGGTGAGGGATTTGAGCAGCCTGGGCAAACCTGATAGTAGAGCTTGCTAGAAGGAGAAGGCTTGGGCTGGCTGAGGCTGTTCCCGGGCTGGTCCCCATCTGCTGGAATCAGCACCATCTGGGACTCCGACTCCTGGGTGTCCGGCGGACACAGAGAAACCTCCGGAATCTCACTGTCATGTGGCGGGAGGACACACACAGGCGACCGACATCAGACAAGCGCACACATTTCTCACGCACAGCATTAATGCATTTAAGAAATGTTATCTGTGTGTTGAACTCCTTGTGTGAGTGGAACTCCTAATCTGAGGTAAACTCAGTTTAAGTTTACCACTGCAATGAGGGTGAGGCAATGTGCTGCTACACAACGCTTGAAGGCCCAATTAAATACAGAAGAAAGGCTCCATCTGCTTGGCCTGTCAACACACGAGGCAAGCCTGTGAACGGGCGACCGGGGCTTCTTATGACAAAAGATGACTCATGTTTTACTGCCCGATTGCACACAGATCATGGTTCTCTCAGAACAGGGAAATGCTCACGACTTCTGTTTCTTCTGAGGACTAATTACAGACCGGACACGTAACCATATTACAAACATCAGCCGAGGAAACTTTAGATTTAGAGCTGTAAACAGCTGTGTTTTAGCTTTGAAATATTAAAGCAATGTGATAGATTCCCATTTTGCTGGTCTTCTAGAGGTGGATATTTTCCTATTGTGCAGTGTGGAATGGCTGGCACCATTTAGTAGGACATGGATTTACACATACACGTAAGCCTATATTACTAACTTATAATGAAAACAAATTAACTTAAATTCTTTCTCTTTCTCTCTCTCTCTGAGTTTGGTTTCATGCAAGCTTGTTTTTGCAGAGATTGGGAGAAGCGCCAGAGAGCACTGACTCCATTACCTAGGTGATGGAGTGTGCAAACACAGTGCCACATGAGGCGCACTCAAATCCTCTGTTTACATTCCTAACCTTCAAGGAGAGCTGACCTTGCAGCAAATTAATTCCAACTTCATTTTCTTTCAAACAGACAGATGTTTTTAATCATGATTTGAGACAGGGCTCTCTGCAGCTACAGAGGTTTTTCCTGACCATGAGCTATTTTTGTTTATCCTACAGGGCAGAGGCAAATATTATTGCTTTGCCAATTGAAGTATGCAAACCTAATCTGAACCCAAAAGGTGGCTTGTATATAACAATCCATAATTGCCTCACACTATCTCTTTGGGCTTTATTCCACAAATGGCAGAGAAAAAAATCAGCCCTCCAGGGCCTAGGGTGAAGAGGGATGTCTTCCTGTGCCTTCCATCTTAGAGCATGTTGCCATGCGCCCTGCTGTGCTGCTTTGTGACATATTGCACACTGCTCTGACAAGGTATGGGAGTTGCTGTTTCTGAGAGACAGCATGCGGCTCCCAAGCTGCATTTCACTCTCCGCGCCTCGCTTACTGCAACAGTAAACACCCTCGTCGACTGCAACTAATGAAGCTGGGGGTAAAGACGTGATGCGCTGACACTGGTGGGCAATGCATTGTCAGAACATGTTTGCAATTCTGTCCTTACTTTAATTCCAGTGCTCCGTGTTGCCAAGCTGGCTGGCAGGTCCTGCAGTGTTTGTCATAAAGATGAAATGACGCAGGGAGGAAAGGGCAACGCAACTCTTGAGTTTGGCTGTAATCCATGCTGTCACATCCTCAAACACACCCAGCGTTGATGGGTCTCTCATCTCCCCTGTGTCTAAGTCACTGTCCTAACTTAACCCTTGGCCAACATTTCTATCCTCCCACCACCCTGCTAAGGAATATGCATCCACTTCTAAATATAAGCTCTCTCAAACACACACACACACACACACTAACACAGGAGAGCCAATAGCTGTGAACGCCGTCTGCAGTGAGCCCAGGGCCAAGGTTCTTCAAAGAGACATTCACCCACCAGGACAACAGGGTATTCATTGTGCTTAGTGTGGCTTAACTAAATGAAATACAGACGACATGAGAAGATTTTACCGCACTCACTACATAGTTCAAAGCACAGTCTATGCCCTTTCCTTTGAAATGTCTCAGTGTTAATCTACTGACCACATGAGACTCATGTAGAACCGTACCGTCCATGACTACAAGAAGTTAGTTTGTTAAGCAAGGTTATATATAGAACTCGCACATTTTTGTGTTCCCACTTTAAGCATTTGTAGGTTTTAGTTCTACATTATGTTGTAAATATTTCATATATTTCATGTGACGCAGTGATATCGAGAGTAATAAAAACTGCATTTTCAGCTAATGCTTCCCATTTCACGTAAACAAGTAATTTTCCCTTTGGTTTGAAGAACAGTTGCAGCCATTATAATTTTTTTCTGTGTGTGGTAAACAACAGATGAGAACAGAGCGTGAGCTGTTGATTAACAAATCAAACACTCCCTCGCAAGAGAGACCCATGCATGCACAGAAGCACATTAGCAAACAACTGAGCCATCTCCACAGAATGACTGAAGCCAGACTCCAAAATGTGACTCACAGAGGTATATTGCCATGATGATAGTACCCTCCCCCTCTCCTCCCCTGCAAACACACTTCTAAACGAGTACAAAACGTGCAGCACCATCTGCTTTGCTACCAAGTACTCATCTATGAAGGAAAACATAATCACTGCCATCATGTTCAATGCTGAGAGGAATGAGAAGAAGCTAAGACAAAACCATACAAGCTCTGGTTCATTAGAAGGGGTCCAGGCTCTGGTTCCATCCAATTGCAAAAGCATTTTCTAATGTAGTTTTTTTTAATGCACGAGTATGCTCTCTGCTCTGGGAAACTATTCAAGAGCAAAGAGATGTGGCAATTTGTATGTAGGATGCTATTTTGTGGGACGATTTAAAGCTTGAATTCGATATTGGAAGCAGGGGTTTATTTCTCTCTTCCCTTATATGAAGACCCAGAGAGAATGTTTCAAAATAGGATGACGCTTCCCCTTTTTCAAAACCTCTCAATATCTACTTTCCTTATTTCCCCTCGCTGGGTGTAAAGCATTTAAGGTTAGTCGAGCATGAGTGCATCTCCTGCGTAATACGCTGTGGTAATGAGCAGACCCCCCTTCCCATAAGAATAAATGCCTGCCTGCAAGAGACTCCATGAATAACTCCATGACTAACTCAAGTGACAGATTCTCAGAAGTGATCTCTGAACCACAAGGCATGTTGCCTTCATTACAACTGATGCCTCTGCATGCCAGATGAAAAAGTGAAAGGAAGTTAACTGGGTAGTAACGCTGACTGAAATACATCCATTTTGACCAAAAACACCTTACCATGAGAAAAGTCATGCAAATTAATGTCTCAGCGCATCATCTTGATAGGAAATAGGGTATATTAGTGTAGTAATTATACTCAATAAAGCTAAAAACTATCCAGGAAGACAGAATCAGGATAATTAATTTGTCATGGTGGGATAATGTAACATGCCTCCAAATGACCATTGTAACATGCCTCAGTGTCTTGGTCCATGCCACACAGGCATGTTTTAATGTTTTATTATACGTTTTATCACTTAGAGCAGTGCGATTAGTTCTTATGTTGGTAAAACGTATTGTTCTCAAAACAATTTGGGATCAAAAGTTTGGGAACAGTACAACTGTAAAGCAAAGACTCTAACATCAAAATGATGATCTTTGACAAGGCAAGCTTTTAGACTCGTTTCAGAAATGTTTCAAGTCGCTCTCTATTCATGTCAAAGAACTCTTCACTCATGACACCCCTTCCACCTTCATGCTCAACCAAGTTAGATAATTTGCTGTAAACAAAACTGTGCCACATCCTAGGTGAAGGTGATACAGAGATCTAAGTGCTCTGTGATTCTGGATATGTTGAAAATCAAATGTGACTACAAACACCAGTTGTTCAACCGCAAAATAATTACAATCCATTGTTTTAAAAAATAACAGGGGCTTACAGGTCCTGCTTCTTTGTGTATTAATTCCATAAATTACGCATGTACTTACATTGTGTTTGGGTGCGTGTGTGTGTTTGACATTATGCTATAAAATGTAGGAATTCCGGGATGACCAGGTGGTCATCACTGTCTGCGGAAACTGCGTTCTTGATATGTCCACCATACGGTTGGCTGGGAGTTCAATAAGAGAGCTTCTCCTTGCGTTCTGAAAAGGTCCCTGGCTGCCACTGCTTGCCAACATGACAGCTGAGTGATA
This sequence comes from Sprattus sprattus, assembly GCF_963457725.1. Lineage (NCBI taxonomy): Eukaryota > Metazoa > Chordata > Actinopteri > Clupeiformes > Clupeidae > Sprattus > Sprattus sprattus. The sequence continues at coordinate 9,615,849 of NC_137911.1, forward strand.
CAGACCACTGAAGTGCATCACCGACTAATTGGCCGTGTGCTAAAATAAAACTACGCTGTTTATTTATGTGTACGTTTCTGGCTTCCTCTCGTGTGTCTATTCTAGAGAGACACGAGGGTGCATCGATCGTGGATCAACATTTATCAGAGGAAGACACGTGAGTAGCAACAACGAATAGCATTAGACGGATTGACGACAATCACGAATCGCTTACTTTCATGTCCAGTACACCGAATTATTATAACGTCAATGTAGGCTAGAGAAAAAAAATGAATCGACTACCTTTGAGATGCCTCCTGTGCAGGTCTGTCTGCTGTTGTCGTATCCATTTCTTCAGCTTCAGTGTTGTTCTCGGATACGGACCCTGCATCCATAGCCTACTCCCTTTCCCTTTTTTCAAATATCTCGAAGAAAACCGTTTGGTCAGATATCTAGTGTACTACTAGAGATGGTCTCAAGGATTAAGGCAAAATGATGCGCATCGGGTGTAAGCATATCGGTTTAATTCGCTACCACTGAGTGGATGTATCCGTGCTTACCTCAGACTCGTCTCCTATTGGAAGACGCAGCGTGATGATCGCTGTAGTGTGGATAAGTTGACGGAGACTTGAACGGTCGCTGTTCAGCCGAGGGTGGTGCTGGTGAAAAATGGGTAACCAGTGGAAAGTGTGACGGCGCTGTTACCGCCTTCACCCGTTGAAATAAAATTAAATGGCCCTTTTCCAGTTTCAACATAAATAAGACCCATCATTTTTACACATTTCAATCTAGTATGGATAATGTGCCACACAGTGTGCATTAGCATATTAATAATCTTCACACCTTGTAAGATCACTAGGCTACTAATAAGCCAGAAAGATGATTATCTGACTATTTCTAATCAGCAGCTCTCTCTTTGGTGCCGATTTTCTCCCTCATGAATCATAGTGCTTCAGCTACAACTGAAAACAGGGTCGCCATCGTTGCCCCCAGCTGAGACAGTCTACAAAGCTTAATCAAGCAAATCGAAGCTCAGGCAGACAGGGAGAGTTGGGATGTCCGCTTGATTTAGTTCACCCTGCCCACAACACTAAGGAGGAGAGGCCTGTGGTGAGCAGGCGCTGGCATAGCAGCTGTGAGTCGTCGAAATCCTAAAAAATCAATCACCCAACCACATCTGCCCAATCCCCCATCCCATCAAAACGAGCATGACTTTCCTCGTGCTCCTCTCCTCGGAAGAAAAAGTATTAAAACCACTGCCTCAGCTAATATGATTAAATAAAGGGTAGGGTGATGCTTTCACAGTCAAGACGAGATTTGAAATTATAAGACTATGTCTGACATCAGACTGTTGGAGCCTGCTCTTTTGAGTGGGTTACTCCATTATTTACTTTTGATGAGGACAAAAGGCTCTATCCATAAAAAAACTCTTGTGAATCAGTAGAGCGAGCTCTGGGTAGATCTATGTGCTTCTAATTGACATCTTCAAAGAGTTGTAATTGGATGATTGCGTGTGTGTGTGTGTGTGTTTTATTTTTAAATTGGTCAGCTTAGCTCAGGCACAAAACTGTGGTACCCAAACAGAAAAGTATTTTCATCATCCGTCTGATTCTCATTTTCTATTTTAGAAGCACTGAACAGACCTCAAGGGTTCTTCTCCCCTCCCCCATTATAATCCAGTGGTGTCTCAGTACCTCCGATAATTTCTGGGAAATGTAAGCTGTTTTCTGACTTGTCAGTTGATACACAGTACACTGGCTTAGGATCAGTTTTGAACGCCTGCTGTGTTGTTAGGACTGTCATTTATCTGTTGTACAAGCAGTCTTAAAATAACCAGAGGGGTTTTATTATGCATTGTGTGGCTGATGTCCCTACGAACGGCCTCTCCTGGTTTGTGTTCATTCGGCTTTGGCTGCTTGGGATTGTGGGTGTTCCTGGAGCGACACCCATGGTAATTTCCTCTGGCAGATTTGTCTCAGTGAGCAGCGATGTGATGGGAATTCTTTATTTATGGCCTCAGTGCACTTCAAGCAAAGAAGATTTCTCTAGTAACTGCATGAGGGGTTGTGTGTGTGTGTGTGTGTGTGTGTGTGTGTGTGTGTGTGTGTGTGTGTGTGTGTGTGTGTGTGTGTGTGTGTGTTTGTGTGTGTTTGTGTGTGTGTTTGTATGTGTGTGTGTGTGTGTGTGTGTGTGTGTGTGTGTGTGAGTGTGTGTGTGTGTGTGTGTGTGTGTGTGTGTGTGTGTGTGTGTGTGTGTGTGTGTGTGTGTGTGTGTGTGTGTGTGTGTGTGTGTGTGTGTGTGTGTGTGTGTGTGTGTGTGTGTGTGTGTGCATGTGCATGTGTATATTTGTGTAAGAGAAAGATTTATGTTTGATGTTAATATCAGCATATTTGCAAGTGTCTAATGCTCCAATTTACAGGCTTACAGAATATACTGATAATGTAAGAACTCTTACATTACCCCAGTTCTTAATATTAATGTATTTGGTCTAAATGAAGGAAGAACAAAGAAAAAAGGAATAAATACAAATAAGATCTAAATGAATGAACATACAAAAGTTGATCCCTATCTTTAGCCAGTTACACTCTGACAGGGGGACTGCCAATGAAAACTAGCCTTTTGGCTGAATTTGGGTGCATTTACATTTTAATGTTTATTAATGCACACTGTCCCTCTTCATCAAATAAACAAATCAAATCAAATACAAACATCCACCCTCCAAACAAGTAAAAAGGTTTCATGCAATCCATTAACCTTCCTGTCCCCCAACGTCAACCAAACGAGACATTAGACAGGTATTTTGCTGCCCTCTAGCGTACATGGAAAGTACCACATTTACCGCTGTGTCTGTTCTTATTTATTTGTCAGGCAGAATGAAATACTGCTGAAATTAACACAAATCGGGGAATTCGGTTGTATTTTCCAGATAGCCTATCTAGAAAAATGCATGCGAAATAGATTGTTGATCTTATAAGATTCGTTTTTGTTTTACAACAGTGGCTGGACAATTGTAGTATATTGGTAATATATTTTAGAGTTTTAATATTGATACAGGCGCGATTTTTTTCATCCTGTGCTTGAGCCATCAAAAAATAGGCTAACATTCGAGGCATTCCGCCCAGATGTTAATCGGCTTCTACGGTAGGCGTAGTCACGCTCAGAGGCGTGTCTAGCTCACTCAAATGACAAAGTGAGGACCGGTCGGTAGATTTGCTTACATGTGACAAAAAAACTTTACTACAGGGAGGTATGTTGACAGCACCCAGTGTAAGTCACTTCCCAAGACAGAGCATGTCGTCCACAAGAAGCCCACTTTACGCCGTAGCACTTTTCGCCTTGCTGGTTCTTGCCTCAACATTTCTTATGAGGAATTGGCACTATGATCTCCAAGAAAAGACATTTGCCAGCCGACACCTTGACGTGGATTTTTTCTCAGTACAGAACATTTTATTTAAAGAACTTCAGGAGAGACATGAAGAAATTATACCCTTCTACATTGCATCGGATGGGGACAATCTACTGGAGTTTTCGGGAAACTTTGTGTCGTTCTATCCATCAATAAAGTCAGACAAGGTTCGTAAATATAACCACAAAGAAATATTAATCGGATCCAGTTCGCCAGATGAAGATATGGTTGCCTGCGACCAGCTCGATGACATGAAAGTTGTGGATTTCCTCGGCTCGGGCTACACGAAAACTGTCGTCAAAGCAGACTTGCCAGATGGATTAACAATTGCGCTCAAATCAATAAATGACCAAGGCACTGACATGAGAAAATGTCTTGAGGAGTTTAAAGATCCTATAGGCTGCCACGAACTTGTGTCTTTCAAACTGAAGAAAGAAATAATCCTTTTGCAGAGATTACAACACCCGAATATTGTAAAGGTAGGTGAAAAACTTCTGTTAGTACCCTAACATTAGAAGGGAATGTTAAGCGCCGTGTCTTAGATGGCTTACACTCCTTTTGCTGCTCAGGGGCCTTTTGACAAATTGAGTTGCTTCTAAAACCAGTACTACCATTTAGTCCCATTTGAAGCTGGACACAATGAACAAGCGACAGGCACAATGCGCGTCTGTGAGGGGAGGTAAAACGAGATCCCTCTATTTGCTATGCCTCATAACACATCACTTAACTAAACCCAATTTAGGCAATTATTGCAACGGCTTCTATGTGACACACATGGTCACAGACCGAACCTATCCATCAATTGCACACAAGAGGGACTTGTTAACGGGAAAGAATTCTGCTGTTTTAATTATGCAATGTAAGCAATTTTTACATGTAGTTTAAAACGCCATAACCTTTAGGTCAACAAAATACGCGAAGGTATTAACTGACGTTTTGGCTCGAAGCTCAAAGGTCACTGCCGGGATAAAACACCAGCGGGAGGGATCACAGCCATCCTTGAACAGGGGACTCCACTTCAGATGATCCAGCTCCTGCAGAGCCCCTGGGAAGAGCGCTTTCGGGTAAGGACCCCCCTCCCTCGTCTCCCTCTGGCCCACCTTCCACCTCCAGCGGCTCCCCCCTACCCCTTTCCCCAGCAGTGTTAATCAGGGGAGCCCCACCTCTAAACCCCCCACAGGGCCCTATACCTGAGGTGGGGGCTGGGGGTGGCAGCATGACATTCCTGGCCTGGAGTGGATTAACTTTTAGGCCCCCCCACCAACTCTCGTTTCAGGGCAGGCTGATCAAATACTATGAGGGAAGAGAGATGTCTGAGGCTTAGCGCTTATCTCAGATGTCACTCTCTCTCTTGAACTGCTAATTTTCCACCGCTGCTCTCATGTCACTTCTCAGTATCTTTCTCGCTCGACTTTCTACATGTTATGTGTGACGGAGGACGTATATAGTTTGCGTCTGAGCATGTTAAAGGTCAGATATCAGTCCTGTCATTGGTTTTAAGCACAGAACGCTTTCGTGTCTTGTTTGGGTATTGTTTAACAAGGTTCCTATGTTACACCAATATAATATTTTTTTCCCCAAGTGTATGTGATGAGATGTTACAAGTAAAGAAAAAACATTGCTACAATCACCCAGCTGTTTTTAACGGAAGCAAAAACGTTACCGAGCAGATAGCAATCAGGTTTATTAGTGTCAGTAAGCTTTTTTCAGTAAGCTATGTGTGACCATACTGTACGTGAGGAGAAACTGTAAGCGGTTACCTAATGCCACCGCTATGCTTCCCACCATGACAAAATCATTTTCCGCCAAGCGATCCACCACCCTCCCGAAAACCAACGCCTCCGCATTCATACAACTTTAAAGTCTAAGACCAAATTCTTGTGTGAACTCGTGATCTGGGCCTCACTCCTCGTGTTTGCCTGCGTGGAGATCACATTTTATTTCCACCCTACGTCAAAACAGTCACAAACAAAGCTACAGCACTGAGGAGTATGATTTGTAGTCACATTCTATTGCAGGGTTTTAGTTTGTGGTTTATGGTGTGACATAACATTATATGTAGCTTACTCTCACCAAGCAACCTATGTAAAGGACGATTTTGTTTAACATTTTGTCTAATGAAATGAGATTAGAATAAAACTCATATTATTATTTTTTTCAAAGAAATAATAACATTTACATTTGTATTAGCAGATGCATTAGCATTAGCAGATGCTGTTTACCAAAGTGACTGCCAGTTGGCTACCATGCAGATTTTTCATTACATTCAGCAGTACATGGGCGTCCTTAGTATCAGGCTGAGTATCACACACACAAGAAGTGCAGCATGGCCTTGACCATGTTTCCTCTCCTCTCCTCTTCTGTCCTCAGGTGTGTCTTGGACTGGTCCGGTTGCTGCACTTCCTGTCTGAGTCTCCCCTGGGCTCCGTGGCCCTGCTGGACTTCCAGCCTAGGCAGTTTGTGATGGTAGAAGGAGAGCTGAAACTCACCGACCTGGACGACGCCACCACCCGGGAGCCCCTCTGCCGCAAGGACGCCGACTGCCTGCTCCAGTTCCCCCTGCGCAACTTCAGCGCCCGCTGCTCTGAGCGAGGGGTGTGTGAGGGGATGAACGAGATGAGGAACCTCTACAACGCCCACAGGTGAGGCAAGAGGACATTCTCAAGGTGCCGACCCAGAGGCTTTTGTGTCAAAATTGACAGGGGAACGCCAGCAGTGGCGTTTTCGAAGTGATTTGTCGCTGTCCTTTCAGCACGTAGCTTTGTAGAGATCAGTTGTTAAACATGTAGCTTACTGATTGTATCAGAAGCAAGCGAGCAGCTGCCTGCCTGGATAGATTTACTGTTTGGGCTTCGTGGTCAAGCTGTTTACGAGATGACTGTGATTTTTGGAGTTAGGTGTGTATGCATCCCACAGATTCAAACTTTTTGTGTTGTGCTCTTTACCTCGCAGGTATTTCTTCCTTTACCTTTTACCTCACCAAGCTCCAGTTACACTAAGGCCTCTTGTCGATCAGATTATGAATTCAACAGGTGGGTGAAATTCCTTTTGTGCTTGTGCTCTGCTAGACATTTTGGAGTACCTTTTGCAACCTGCACTGGTACCTATTGTTTTCCAGCATAGAGCTTAGAACACTGTCTAAACAAACTCCTAAAATGTTAAGTCCGTAATCGCCAAAACAGATTGTCATGTGAGGACATGTGTAGCAGTCTCTGAAAGATTGAATGACTGATAGGGCCGATACCACTTCAGACAGTACTTTTATGTTCTTGTTTAATTGTAAGCACTGTATCTGTTAATTATACCTGCTTCGGGCCTGTGGGCATGACTGATATTCTTTCTTTCTTCCCCAGCTGAATTGAAAAACAACACCAACGGCACACTGGAGGCCTTTGAAGAGGTTTTCCACATCTTCAGGTCTGGACGCCACCTCGAGAGCTTGCCTCCCACGTTAATCAGAGGTAAGGTTCCTTCATTGGAGCATGGTTCTCTCCAGCACACGTGTTAATGGATTTGACAGAGCACCTCCCCGCCCCTTCCTCATTAGCCATCAGAAGGGTGCGGGGGTCGCACCCCCCCCTCAGATGGTCACCCGATACTCTCATTCTCCAGCTGCTATAAAGCTTTGTGTGGGACTTCCACGCTCCTCACCGCAGTCTCCAGGAGACATGTTTCACCTCGCTGGCCTCCCTGGTTGGCTGGCTGGCTAGCTTGCTCACTGGCTGGCTGGCTGACTGGCTTTGGTGCTGCGAGATTGAGAATCCACATGGCGTGAAAAGAAAGACGCGCGGCTGAACCTCGTGTCTGCGTAAATCCCACTGCCTTTGAAGCATGCCAGCAGCCGACGTGCAGGCCCCCTCTCGTTGAAAAAAAAAACATAGATGGAAGGCCCAAAACTTAATCCTCCTTCAAACAGAGGTGAAACAGCACTGTCTCCCTCCCCTTTGCTGGGTTTTACCACCATTCCCTTGGGGATGACCTCAGCTTTGACATCTATAAATTACACCTTGACAGATTTAACTTCAGTAAAAGCCTCTGAAGGTGGGGGCAATGTCACTGCCCAGGCGTTAATGTATATAACACATTTCTTGCTGTTTCTCGCTTGGTGTAAACTGAACAGCACCTCTGGAATCACTTATAAATACTTGCCGATGCACAGTTTGAAATGTGTACGCATCGGCTGGCTCTTTAAGGCGTGCATTTTCAGCCCCTGTAAAGACCCCCCTTCTGTGTGCTGTTCTGTGTCACCGCTGGCCTGCTCGACTCCCATAAGTATGCCTGCACACATTTCCAGCACTAGTAATGAAGGTGAAGAAACGCATATACACACATATGTAGACACACACACACACACACACACACATTTAGACGCACACTTGCACACACGCAACAGTAACACGACACTTCAGCCTCTGGCGAATGAGAAGAACTTCTGTTCTGACGGGGAGCATATGTGGGGCTCTGTGTGTGTGTGTGTGTGTGTGTGTGTGTGTGTGTGTGTGTGTGTGTGTGTGTGTGTGTGTGTGTGTGTGTGTGTGTGTGTGTGTGTGTGTGCGCACGCTCATGGCTTACTTGGCCCTGTTAATGTTTAGCAGATGAGTTTAGTGGTGCGGGGGGACCCTTCTGCCTGTGTCTGTGTCTGAATGACTTTGGAGTTTCTGCTAACACTTAGCTAAAAACCACATTATGCTCAATAACACAGTCATTAAGAAATGTATTATTTATTTACTTTATTTGTGACTAATAGAGGGATCACAAACCAGAAGGCATTATTGACACAGGCTTGGTTGGATGATACAAATCTCTATTTCTCTGAAGGCTATTCTATCTGTTTTATGAGTTCTTATGGTACACTGAGTTTGAGTGCTTTGTTGTGCTAGAAGAGCAAAGTACCAATTCGTCCTTGTACCTCATGTCAATGATTGTACACACGAGACTCCCTACCTCCCTCCTGTCTGTTTTTCCTTAAAGGAAGTGAGGATCATACACTTGGGTTGTATTGTGCATTCAAGCCCCGAGCCAAAGCTGGGCTGTGTCACTCCTCCCTTGTTTGCTCGGAGCCCCTCACCTTCTCCCTGTCTCTCCCTGTTTCCTCACTTGTCCATGGGAACTTCATCAAGAGGCCTCCTAACAGGATTTCCCTCCATCATGTGTGTCTGGATGACTGTAAGCCCCTCTCAGCTCCGTCTCAGTTCCCCGCCCCCTCTCCTCCATGTCGGTCTTGCTGCCAGTGGGAACTGTGTTTTCCTCCAGTCGTACCCCATGGGTTGGGCCTCAGCCCTAGCGCTCGCCCCCCTCCTCTCCCTCCTCCAACCGCTCGCTCCTCTACACGGTCTCTGCATATGGCTCATTTACTGTGTTTCCCTCATTCTGGTGGGTTTGTTTGGGCACTCTCCCCTACTCCCCTCTCCCCCACTCTCTCCCCTCTTCTCTGCAGCATAGGATATGTATACTGCTGTGTATATGATACATTTGGCCTGACGCCCTCTCTGCACCTCTCCCTCTCTCTCCCCTCCAACTCCCTCTCTTTCTCTCTCTCTATCTCCCTCTCTCTTTCTCCCTCTCTCCAGAGTACACTAGCCTGCGAGGCGTGAGCAGCGCAGGGAACGTGGACTACCGATGCTGGCCCTCCTACAACCAGCAGGGCTGTGTTCTCTCCGTGCACAGCACCAAGGAGGCGGCCGCCATCTGCCACTCCCACCCCCAGTGTACCAGCTTTTCCCTGAGGGGCCAGAGGACCTGGACAGGTTAGCTCCCAGAGCATCACATCATAAAACATCACATTAATGCAGCTAAGGCTGATTTAGCTGGAACACGTGTTCAGTTGATATAATCGTAGACAAACAGCTAAGACCTCAGACACCACCAATTATTTCTAATAGTCTAATAGTCTTTAATATGTACAAGTTTTTGCATGCTAGATGAGACAAGGGTCCTTGTTTCTCTTGTAAGTGCCATACCACACAGGCACGTTTCAATTTAGTCTAAAATACAAACATATAATGTTGGGATGTTCAGATCAAGATCAGTTTTTAAAAGGCAAACTGGAGATGTTTGGATTGAGAAGCGCTAGATAGTGGATGTACAGGGTGTTCCTACCCTAAACTGAAGGCACTAAATGTAGTGAACCCTCAAAGACCTTTAGTTTCCTTAAAGGTTTTGTTTGGTGTCAGGTCATGATTCATTGGCTTAATAATGTTTAGGAAGAATCCTAGCCATATTATCTTTGCTAGTCTAAGCATAATCTATCAGACCACTGTTTCGTTCAAAGTGACAGGGAGACTTTTCTTGGACACTGTTTTTAGATGGCATTAAGGCGTATAGGACACCATTACTCTGCTAAATGTAGGGTAGCACTTCATCTAACGTGCTGCTCAGACGCATTGTTTCTCGCTGAGTAGGTAGCTCTTTAAAAGCAGCCCTCTGTGTAGGAGTGTCTTGTGTGGTGAGAGATGAATGTTGGTGAAATCCTTTTTGGCTCTGTGCCAATTAGACTCCCTCACAAGTCTCTGAAGACACAGGGAAGAAAAAAGGCACTGCTTTAAAGTCTTGTTGTAAAGCCCGCATGACACTGTTATAAATATGTCTGTCAGTTCGTAAGGTGTCATTGCAATTTAAATCCACAGGCAGCCTGTAATTTAGCTATAATGGTCAAAACAGTCGCTTGTGAGTCGCTGTAAGCGAACCCATCTGGTGTGCGCCATGACAGGGTTATATATTTTCAGTAAGACTATTGTTTTTATGGTCATAAAAAGTTTTAAACAGTTCAGAGCATAGCTTTAATCCATGCCTGTGTCAGTCTTTTTTTTTTTTCTTTCTTTGAGCTGGAGCATCCTTAAAGAAACACATGTGAGTCATGATTAGAAGTTGGCTGCGGATATTGAATAAATCTTTCTGAAGTTCACAGGCTGTTTCTTCACTTGCTTTGTGGAGTTTGTGAGTGGGGGTGCTGATCTCTCTCTCCTCTCTCTCTCTCTCTCTCCCTTTCTCTCTCTCACTCACTCTGCACAGGACGTCTCCTTGCCACGTTTCGGAGTGGCTTCAGCCATCTTGTTCCAGATGTGCACTCCGTGGTATATATGCGAAAGACCAAGGCCAGTCTAGGAGGAGCCCCACAGTAGAGGACAGAAGACTCAGTGGGGCTCAGTGGAGACCAGGCTTGGACTGTGTGCTGGTTCAAGGATGGGGAAGGAGTAGAGGAAAGAGGCGGAGGTGGTGGCGGTGTTTGTATGTTTGTGTAAAGAGGGGGATGGTGACTGTCTGAAGCACATGAATGTCATGTAGTTAAAGGGGTTTTCATTCGGTGGTCGTTTGATCTGACTGCCATTCCCCTGCCTGGGGACATTTAAAGGGATTCCCCTTCAGGTATAATTAATCCCCCCAGCCTACACACTCTCACACACACACACACACACACACACACACATACACATCACCACCACCTCATCCCCCACCATCCTCTTCCCTAAAAGATGAAGACGTTGGAAAAAACACGTCTGGGTCTGTCTTATTGTCTTTGTGTGCTTGTACGACTTATGCCCCACTGACAAGATGGTGAGCTCCACTCGCTAATGGTGGCTCCGTGCCTGGCGAGAGAACAAAAGACGAAGAACAAGTAGGGGAGAGAAAAAAAGAAACACAAGCGCTTACTCAAACAGACTTACTTGTTAATTGGCCCAGAAGCTGTGCAGCTCAGCGGTGCCGGATGAAGAGCGCTTCCCCTAGCAGTCCAAAAAAGAGTGGAGCATGCCGAGCCCAGCTCACATACAGGACCAATCGTCTGTGACGTCGATGTAAAAAACAGCAACAACAATGTCACGGTTCACTGACAGCTTTTGCTGAGACGCCTGAGGAGGCACAACAAAAAAGAGGCTTCAGCAAGCTCCAAGCAAGTCTCAAATTAAGTCCATTCCACTGTTCTGAAGGCCTTTTGGTTTACAAAAACTCTGACTTGAAAAGAGAAAATTGATAGACTTTTTGGATACTTTTTGGATAGCTAGAAAAAGTGTGAAAACTGAAAAGCCATTTTGGACGTGAGGAACATGGTGATTCTCGAGAGATGCTTCCCGGTGGTTGTGTAAGGGGCTGAGGAGATATTCACCCTATGGGTGTGAACTGAAGACTGTTAAATCCTTAGGAAGAGATTCTGCGAATCAAAGAACATTGGGATTATAACAGCACCATGGCTGCATGGCTGTACACCATGGATTAACAGCACCATGACTGTATGTTTTATAATATAATAAATGGATCTGTATGCTACACTGGTTGTTATTTGATTTTATTGAGTCTATTTATTGAATAATTTTTATAGTTTACATTGTAGGTTTTTGTCTAACAAGCAAGTTCACTTACAACCCAAAAAGAGTACATTTGGGTCTGATAACACCTCAATGGCAGTGTATTTGGCAATACATTTGTTGACAACCTGTTGTAAAAGAAGTTTTGCAGTGTTTACTGCCCAGAGCACAAAACTGCATAGTGAAGGGCTAGTAGGAACAACAGGTGTGTTTACCAGTCTCCCATATGACCACATACCAACAAAGTTACTTTGAAATCAGTTACATGCAAAGACATACCTTAACAAATGGGGAAACTGTTATATAATGTGGCTTTATTTCAACTAGCCTGAAGTACAATATGCCTATTACACTTTTTTGTCTTCAATGGAACAGTGCATGAAAAATACTTCCTATTGAAACCCTTAATTACTCCACTTACATAAGTGCACTGTTCCTAAGGGTGCTATTAAATAAACTGTGGCTTTTTTTGTATTTTAAATCTGACACAGGACTTCACTTGAAGTATGAATAAGATGTCAAGAATATTTTTGCTGCTCAATTCCTGTGGTTCCAGCTCAGCACATGGGCTCCCCACAGGCTTTCTCTCTTTCTCTCTCTCTTTACCTCCCTCTCTCTTTCTCTCTCTCACTGGCCTGTATCTGCAAACCATTTCGCTGGCCAGAGAACTGCCGCAGCCTGTTCCCCTGCAAAGTTTACACAGAGACCTCCGAATGCATGCAAATAATCACTCGCTGGGGTCATTACAGCTTCATTATGAGATGGAAATGTGCCTTGTTTGGAGGCCCTTTCTCATGGAGTTTGCGGCTGGGGCCTCGCATAATGCACCCGGGCATTAAGAACAATCACGGTAAATCTCCTGTTAGCACACGAATGGGCCAGCCATCTGCCTCTGTTAAGGGAATCCCATTCACTCCCCTGGTGCTGCAGATATGCACAGATAAGACAAGGACCTGGAGAGGGCCCAGGAGATCGGGCCGTTTGAATGCAAGGGAAGGGGGGCCCTGCGGAGGGCATTGTCCCCCCCTACTGTCCCTATTCTAGGTGGCTGATAAGATGTCATGTGACCAGTCTCTGATTGAGTCACACACAGAGAACTGGAATGGCTTGAATGCAGGGCAAACATTAGCTTGTGAGAGAATGTCTCCAGGCAAGAGGGTTTCGTGGCAGTGGTGTTCACTAAAGTGTGACCCTGCAACCAGTCTGGTCAGTAGTTAAAAAGACACAAAAAAAAAGTCGATCCAGTTTACAGTGGAGTCAAGCTACAAATTTTGGCGGTTTCCTCTACTCTGCAGTCAGAGATGTTAAAGTACTACAACTAGAATTATATTCAAGCCACTCTAACCCTCTCCCAGTGGTTTCCCTCGCAAATTGAAATTTCTGGAATGGGTTGTGTTTGTCTTGGCTCCCCAGTTCGCAAGGCCCTAGCTTCTGGAGGCCTTAGTGCGCATTCCACGGCGAGGTTTTAAAATCCATCCATCAATACCCGGGACCTCAGAACTGTGGAGGGGCCATGCTGAAGCAGTCAAGTGTGCTTTCTCAACTCAACAGAAATGACCAAAACCACCGTCACCCATTTCTCTGCATGGGTTCAGCTGTGAGGAAGTGGCTGTGGATCATGAAGAGTCCGGGAATTTTGTGTATGTTCCTGTACTGTAGTCCTCTACTGTGCTGTACATAAATGACTCACAAATGACACTTATTTGATGAGAATAGGTGACTAACCTCTTTGTTAGAGGATACAATGACTTTACATACAGTATGTACAGTATAACATAACTGCCTGGGTCTGTTTCAGGTTTTTTTAGACTCCAGGCTGGGTTGTAGGGATTGTTATGAAATCCCACCTGGTTCTAGGGCTAGTAAGATCTCTGTACATTGAGGCAGGCTTTTCTGGCCTGGGATTCAAAGATAATACTCTCACATTCCCCCCAGCCCCTCTCTCTCTCTCTCTCTCTCTCTCTCTCTCTCTCTCTCTCCCCGCACCCCCCACTGTCTCTTGTACAGAGTCTGTCTGTTTCTGCGGGTTAAACTGACAGCTGTGCAGTTCTTTTTTGTATTTGAAAGAGATTGTTATTACACCCCTTTCTCCATCCCTCCCTCCCTCTCTCCTCTCCCTCGTTCTTTCCCCTCTGTTTTCAGTGTTTCTTTAGTTTCCAGTTTCACTCGACTTGTTTCCATCGGTTTATTCATGGGCACCATCTGGAAATGATATGCTCATAAAAAAGACAAGTCGTCAGTGGTTTGGAGAAACGTGTTTGAGGGGCATCGGTACCCCCAGTTGCCTTTCTCAGAAAGAGAGAGCGAGAGAGAGCATGTTAGTGTTCCTAGGGCTGAGGGTTTCTGTTCGGGGCAATACTGTCACTGTAATGTGTGAGTTCATGGCTATTCCAGCCGTGTGGCGAACACAAGAGGTGAACGCTCTCCCTCAGTGCTTCATCGCCCTTGGCAGGCTGGTACAGAAACGGAGTGAAACAAATATGACAGAAAATGAAAGAAAGGAAGAATGGAGGAGGGGAAGAAAGTAAGAGATAAAAAGAGAGAAGAAAGAAAGAAAGAATGGAAGATGGGAAGAAGGGATAAAGAAAAAGAGAAGTAAGAAAGAAAAACATGGGAGTGGAACAGTAAATGAATAAGTGTGGAATTTTCTTTTTAAGTCTTCTCTCCGTCTCCCCTTCCACTCCCTTCCCCACACACACCCTAGAACTGGACATGTAAGGGTAGCATCTCCAGACAACTGCATGCTGGTGATTTATGACTCTCACAGCCCTGAGCGAAACTTTTGTTTTCTCTTTTTTTCCTCTTCGTTGAGTTTTTTTCCCCTCTTTCTGTTTGCTCAGCCTTGATCTCACACCAGTTTTGGATTAACACACTCTTTCAGACCAGAGCCCCAAATCTCTCACTGCCATCATGAATCTCCCAGAATGCACTCCTACAGTGACAGGGGCCCACTCTCAGAGTGTGTTATTTCCTCGCTCCCTTCTCTGCATCTTTGATTTGTCCTGCATTATTCCCTCAGTTTCCACTCTCTCTCTCTCTCTCTCTCTCTCCCGCTCTCTCTCTCTCTCTCACTCTCAACAAACCGGCATCTTCAAACACCATCAATTACATTAGAGCTTCACCACTGCCTCAGTACTCAACCTCCACCTCCACCTCCAACCCCCCCGCCCCCTCACACAGCCCCTGTAAATCATGTGCTGTCTCCCTGGCCCTCTATTCTAGCCAGGACCTGAGGGAGGGGTAGAGCAGAGAACAGAGGTAGGGAGAGGAGGAGAGAAGAGGACGGTTACAGGAGGAGGGTAAGGTGGTGGTGGTGGTGGTGGTGGGTGGGGGTTCTCTGTCGGCTGAGGTAGGCCCTGTAGGCCTCTGTCTCTTCTCCTGGACTTCAGGAGAGAGGGGGTTGGGTAGTGGGGGTGGGTGGGAATCAAAGCTTTGCCTTTTGTTCAGGAGTTCTCCTGGCCCTGTGTGTTTTTATGGCTGTTTCTCAGTGGGCCAACGCCTGAGGAGAAAGTACATGAGCGAGGGGGAGAGAAAAAGATAAATGGGATGGGGGAAAGAGAGTGAGAGACAGAGAGAGAGAGATAGGGAGAGAGAGATAGGGAGAGAGAGATAGAGACAGAAAAGGGAGAGAGAGAGAGAGAGAGAGAGAGAGAGAGAGAGCAAGAGGGTCAGGGCAAAGCCGAGAAAGCAAATAAAGAGAGGGAGAAGAGGAGTAGGCAGAGTAGGTACAGTAGACGCTCAGTGTCCTTGAGACAATCTGACTTACACCAGAACCTTCAGCCAAAGAATATAAAACCATTGGAAACAGAGGAGTAACTGGGGCCCAAATTATAGACATTAAAAACATGTTACTAAATATACAAAAAATACTACAATATATTGAAGTGTGTGCATCTCAAAAGAAATCCAAAAGCTGAAGTTGAAGGTAGCCCCATTTACAGCTTTTAGGAAAGTAAGTTCCAGTGTTTATTTGGGTTGACAACGATATGGGTGTGAATTGCCAAGCTGTGAATTCACTGGCCTTAAAAACCACCATCAGCCAGGGACCCATAGAGACACTGTATCTTGGCCACAAGTCCCTAATTAGAGGATTGCCTTGACAGCAATAAAACAGTTAAAGCATCATTGAGGGGCCTGTTAAATTTGGCACCATTAGGAGTTAATTAGGGCACATACCGGCACATCATTACCATTCAGCCTGTAAAGGCCTTTCAGGAATATTAACCGAATGCAAATCTAGGTGGTGCTACCTCAGCCCGTTGACTCACAGGGCTGCCTCCCAACATTTTCCACCAGCCCCCCCCCCCCCCCCCACCCCCCCCCCCCCCCCCAAACCACCACACCCCACCCCACCCCATCCATACCGACCCAGGAGCCACTCAGACAGAGCCCGGGGCTCGTGGAGGCAGGGCCGGTGGAGTGGCGTTACAGTGAAAACACTGTCCTCCAGCTCAGGGCCAGCTAAGGTGAAGGCTCCCCCTCTCCTCTCCTCTCCTCTCCTCTCCTCTCCTCTCCTCTCCTCTCCTCTCCTCTCCTCTCCTCTCCACTCCTCTCCCCTACTCTCCCCTACTCTCTTGCTCCCCTCTTCTCTCCAGTTCTCTCTTTTCCTCTCCTCTCCTCTTGCTTTCTTTAATGTGCAATTCAAAAGTTTTTTTTCACTCTTTTTTTCTATTTTACATGGTCGCACAGTGTTGGCAAGGCCAAACTTTCCCTCTCCATTTGTAAAATAAAGCAGCCCCTCTGAATAAAAACGTTAAAAAGACGCAAACATTTTCCACTCGTTTTTACGATCAATTTGTGCAAATGGCCGGCAATTTTTCTGGGGTTCCAGGGGAGTATATTAGTGCAGGGAAAGTCAATTTTGGGTGATTACTGAGGAAAAACACTCTAATGCTGGCCAGGGCCGGCCCTTAAAGGGAAGTAGGGGAGGGGATTCTGGGTGATGTTTGGAGAGGGAGAGAGAGAAAACTCCCTCTGAGCTCCTCTACAAACAGATCCAGGGGATCAAAGGGGTCAGGGAGGTGGGGGTCCCAAGGGTCGTGGGAGGGTGCAGTGGGGGAGGGGGGTAGCAGGGTGCGGGAAGAGAGCCTGTCTGAGAGCCAGGGGGGACAGGACAGGAGGGTTGGTAGGCCTACCTGATGGTCTGACCAACTTCTCTTCCAAGCCCTTGGAACATCTCGGGCAAACCTAGTCCTAGCAGGGTTGAACCCATATACACTAAATTATGTACAAAATTCAAATGTTACAAAAATGTGCTGAATCTGTAGAAGAAAAAAAAACTTTAAGCCACACCTAACATCTTTATATGGGTGAATTGTTTGACCACTTATTTTTTAAGACCATAGCACCTCACAAATGGAACCAACAGGCTGTGATGAAGGTGGCATTTTGATGGCATTCTACAAAATGGAAAGGACACATTTAAAAACCTTAAGCCACCTCAAGAGTGTCTTGATTATGATTGTTAAATAAAACTTCTTTTGGGGATATTTGAGATATTCGGAGGTATTTGTTCTCACAATAGTTTTTTCTCCTCTCTACAGCCTGAGCTCTTGTGACACAGACTCCTGATATCCCCCTGATACACTCTGATTGCACAGTAAGACCCCCAACTCACCATTCCCGACAACACACACAAACACACACACACACACACACACACACACACACACACACACACACACACACACACACACACACACACACAAGAAGAGTGTGGTGAAGAGGCCGGGAGGGAGAACTGTAGATGACCCCTGGGACACACGCGGAGACGAGCACACAAACAAACACACACATGGGGGTGACAGGGCAGGCACCATCCCCGCAGGGAGGGACTTCCTAACATAACACCACACTCAACACTGTGTGTCCACTCTTTCTGCCCACACCACACTCAACACTGTGTGTCCACTCTTTCTGCCCACACCACACTCAACACTGTGTGTCCACTCTTTCTGCCCACACCACACTCAACACTGTGTGTCCCTTCTCTCTGCCCACACCACACTCAACACTGTGTGTCCACTCTTTCTGCCCACACCACACTCAACACTGTGTGTCCCTTCTCTCTGCCCACACCACACTCAACACTGTGTGTCCCTTCTCTCTGCCCACACCACACTCAACACTGTGTGTCCACTCTTTCTGCCCACACCACACTCAACACTGTGTGTCCCTTCTCTCTGCCCACACCACACTCAACACTGTGTGTCCACTCTTTCTGCCCACACCACACTCAACACTGTGTGTCCCTTCTCTCTGCCCACACCATACTCAACACCGTGTGTCCACTCTTTCTGCCCACACCACACTCAACACTGTGTGTCCACTCTCTCTGCCCACACCACACTCAACACTGTGTGTCCCTTCTCTCTGCCCACACCACACTCAACACTGTGTGTCCCTTCTCTCTGCCCACACCACACTCAACAGCAACACTCTTTCACAATTACACTGCTTAGCAATGACAGTTAGTGCGGAGAATTTGTTAAGCAAGTCAATATTTCAAATAAATTATAAGTAAGTAAAGTAAATAAGTAAAGTAATAAGCAAATAAGTTCATGAATGTATCCTCTTATACATAAATAAAAATCCATGAATAAGTAATTACAACCCCTCACGTGTTACAGTTACAAAATTGCTCTTTTGTTTGATCATGTTATCCTGGTATAAAATGGCTGTCAATAACTCGGCAGAGGCCTGCATCAGACATACAGTATGAACTACCTCCGACCTGAGTGATGGATGCTGCAATCATTTCTTTCCTTGGCTCAATACACGTGGAAAAATGCTTCCAGAAGAATATGCGGATTATCTTTATCCTTTTGTCTGATATAATGGAATTTACTGTATTTATATGCATTGCATGTGATTATGACCACAGTTATGTTAAATCACAACATAAACAGCAAAGGAGAATGATTCCATTGGAATATTACTGGAACGTTCCATTGGCATACATCAGGGGAATATTTGTACTATTCTCTCAAGGAATTAATCCACTTAGATCTGAAGTACTCTCACCTCAAACAACAACTGCATTTCTCAATAAATGATTTTCTTTTGGCACCGGTAAAACTTGCTCTTGATCACAGTGCTAGGATAAACAGAGACTCTAATCTGGTAATCTCCTGACCGCAAAGACCCACAATTAGGAGAAACTTAGAAACTCTGAGGGGTTTACCTTTCCTGACCACTCTGTTTTTTTCCACCAAGGCAAAGAAGCCATTGTTTCTCTCTCTATGCTGCATGGTCGCCCCCTGGTGGTGAGTGATAAATATACCAGGCCCGTAAAAAGAACTTCAGGATAATGTGTCTCCAAGGGCAACCTACACAGAAATTAGCGAGTGGCTCTGCACAATGACCTCTACGCTTGTTCCATTTTGAGATAGGGGACTATTTTTAAACCAGTCTGCAAACAATGCTGTGGCTGAGCAGGTTTGGGTGCATATCTGCACTGCGGGAGCTCTCCCCTTGTAGCGCCCTCTGTGAGTGTTAAGGGTAATGGTGGTAACATTTTTAGCACCTTGTGTAACTTTGATAGCTTATCTTTCCTTTTGTTTTAATATTCCCATTTGAATCCTAGAAAAGCTCTCCATCGGAAAGATTGTGGACTTTTTAAACGCATGCTAGGCTGAGGAGGAAGTTATGGCATGTCCTGGACACCAGTTGGTTGGTTTCAGGCCCTGGCAAGGTGCCACTGCAGTATAAATGGACAGTCATATTGAGTGGATCAAGAAAGCCATGGAGGGACGGAGAGAGAGAGAGAGAGAGAGAGAGAGAGAGAGAGAGAGAAGGAGGAAAAGGGAGAGTGAGAGGGGAGGTCAGCTGGGAGGGATGTCAACATATTTATCATCCAATGGCAGGCCAGCCCCTGATGTTTGACATGTATCCTGAGGCATCTCTGCGCTCCCAGCTGACTGGGGGGGGGGGGGGGGGGGGGGGGGTGTAGGTGACGTGTGTGTGTGTGCGCGCGCGTGTGTTTATGCGGGGGTCTCAAAGAGCCATTTGTTTACAGGAGGGGTAGCGTATGCTGGGAACGCGAGAGAGCGAGGCAAAGAGGCTGAGTCAGAAGAGAAAGAGAGAAAGTAATTGAGAGGAGTAGAGTGAGGAAGAGAGAGAGAGAGAGAGTAAGTGAGAGGGAAAGAGAGAGGAGGAGAGAAAGAGAGAGAGAACAAGTGAGAGTAAGAGTGTCTATTGCAGCTACTGGACTCGCCTGGCATCCAGGAACTCCACCATGTCTGACTGTGAGGGACTGATGATGGGTGAGTAGCCTCTAGCGGTTCTGCTCCTCTGGGCTGGGGACGGGTCGGGTCGGGTCGGAAAGCTGAATCTGGACTCTGTGTTTTTGGGTCTGGTCCAGAGGGGGACAGCTCAGGCCGC
Organism: Sprattus sprattus; assembly: GCF_963457725.1. NCBI lineage: Eukaryota > Metazoa > Chordata > Actinopteri > Clupeiformes > Clupeidae > Sprattus > Sprattus sprattus. Next base: position 9,635,916 of record NC_137911.1, read on the forward strand.
AAACATGCAGCTGGGCGATGGGAGATTTAGCCTTATAAGGGCTACACTTCAGGCTTCCAGAGCTCTGGGATAAAGGACATATGAAGAGAAATGAATGGCGCTGGAATTCTGTTTTTGTCTGCAGCCGTTGTGATGGAGAGAGAGAGAGAGAGAGAGAGAGAGAGAGAGAGAGAGAGAGAGAGAGAGAAAGAGACTTATGTCCTATGCTGAATGCACAATTGCACTTGTCTGTTTCCTGTGATAATGGATTTACAGGAAATGTCTTCCAGTGTGTGTGTGTGTGTGTGTGTGTGATTGTTTCCATGAGCACATCACCATTGTGTCTCACCATGCTTTTGTCTCTGAGCTTGTTTGTATTGATCACTTGAATAGTAATGTGTATGTGTGGCAAGTGTGAAGAACTTTTTACTCTCAGAGAGGATTAGACTTGAGTAGAGAGAGCGTGTGTGTGTGTGTGTGTGTGTGTGTGTGTGTGTGTGTGTGTGTGCGTGTGCGTGTGTGTGTGTGTGTGTTTTTGCGCGTGTGTTTGTGTGTCAGCCTTAGTGCCATTCTGCTGAGATGAATATTGCCTGGGTGGTAACCATCCTCTGCAGATGAATGCATAACAACACAAGCATACACGCACACACACACACACACACACACACACACACACACACACACACACACACACACACACACACACACACACACACACACACACACACACATGGAAGAAAGGGTACAGAAAAGTGAAGGCTGTGTTCAGACTGGCAGCCTAACAGAAACAATCAGTTAAAAATAGCAGCTCCCCCTCTTCTCTCCTCTATCCAGTCTGTGAGACTGTCCCATCCCAGCAGCTATTTCCAGCCAGTGTTTTAGCAGCTAAAGTCATGGTTGCCTTAACACAGGGGGGGTCTGCCCCACTAAGCCATGTCTCCCCAGCAGATCTACTTCAGTAAATAGCAAGAGTGGGTGAAGGGGTTGTTGTTGTTGAACAGATGATGATGGGCTGGTCTACTGTGTCTCTTGTAAGTTTCTTTTGGGTTTGACTGTGGTGATTTTGCGAGGTCCGTCAGTGGAGCATCCTGTATTTCTCTTTTCTCTCTCTCTCTCTCTCTCTCTCTCTCTCTCTCACTGTCTATAGTCACATGATGTTTGTATTCAGCATCCTGCCCGAGGAAGGATCACGTGGTAATGATTTTCAGCAAGAAGTGACTCATAGAATACCCCCCCCCTGAAAGGTTTACCAAACACTCCACAGCTCGTTAGTCTTTATTTATCCACGTAACAGAAACCAGTGCTTTTTTTTCCTTCAGTCATCATGGGAGGCTAACTTAACTGAACCCAGTAGGGAACTGAACTCAGTAGGTAACTGAAACTGTCCTGGTGGGACATAATCGATTGTGAGTTTGGCTCATACGCTGAGATCAGAGACATGCTGTTGTTGCATACTGTACTGTATACTTACATCAGCCCTGTATGTTGTCCCAAACTATACCGTTAATGAAGTGGTACTATGCAATGTAGTAGTAGCACTATACTATGTAATAGTAGCACTATATTATGAAAACACAGCTTTTCTCAATCGCTTACACACAATAACTGGGCCTATTAAATAAACAACCCAGACCAAGACGCCACCTACCAAAAGACAGACCCATTTCCCAGAACTATTAACGCTATTACCCTGTTTTCACACATAATTCAGATTTGTTGAACTTTTTGTGAAAAACTCTACAGACAAATCCCTTCATATATCACAGGCTGCACCATGTGCTAATTTAGAAAGCTCTGGCATTCGATGTCATTAACTCAAGTCATCACAGCTTGAACCCAATTAACACACAATTCCCCAGGTGGAAACCCTAAGTCCAATCAGAAGCTCAAATAAGATAGATAAAGGGCCATGGGTCAGTTCACTTGTTTTGGAACTATAGATCCAAACTGTAAAAGTACAAACTTTTTTGTTGTTGGTTTATATATTATTGTACTCTAGTCTATGTTCCTTTTCGGTTGCATATTTTTACGGTACATTTACTTGTGAATGAATTCATTTTTTTTTGAAAATGTACACATGTGTTCTGTCTTCATATTGTGTTCATCATGTAAAGATGTTGTCCTGGGGGAAAACCATATACCATTTTTCAAGAAATGTGTGTTGGCGATCCAGAAAAATGTATAGAAATCCTGCCATGGTATGTTGTATCTGTAATCTACAAAGTTTATTTTCTTACATTTTCAAATATGAATAAACATACGTTGTGTGTGTATTATAAACATAAGTCATAGGTAACAACACAGGCCAAAAGCCATGGTGTGTGTGTGTGTGTGTGTGTGTGTGTGTGTGGTCTAGCCTGCCTGAGGGAGGTTTCTGGTGAGGCCGCTGTGTCCTGATGCTGTCACTCTGCCCAGCACTGCACAGCTGCTCCCATGGTTAACCGCTGCAAGCTGGCACATGGTGTTTGCCCTGTTTGGCACTGCTCACAGAGTTTAATAGCAATTAGTGTGTAGAAGGGTGTGTGTGTGTGTGTGTGTGTGTGTGTGTGTGTGTGTGTGTGTGTGTGTGTGTGTGAGTGTGAGTGTGCGTGTGAGTGTGAGTGTGAGTGTGAGTGTGAGTGTGAGTGTGAGTGTGTGTGTGTGTGTGTGTGTATGTATGAGTTTCAGGAAACAGGCCCTACATTCAAACATTAACCATGAAGAGCCATGAAGGGTTTGTGTGTGACTATACATGCATGTATGCATGCGTGTGTGCGTGCATGTGTGTGTGTGCATGCATATTTATTTCAGAACACCAGCTTGAATTACTGCCTTTATTGCCACCACAGTCACAGGGTACTGTCTGTACACCCTGTCCCATAATAGGGTGTCCTGAGTGGCATGCATGCCTGCTAGGGTTACATGCATGTCCAGAGACATGACTAGCATGTTAGCATGATTGCATTGCCAGAAGATTCACAGAGCCCCGTGATAGATGACTGAGCTGTTTCCTGAACCCAAGCAATAGGGCTAAAGTTTAAATTGGAAGACAATGCCTGTTCATGGATGATGGAAAACTCCAGTGACGTTAGGGCTAAGTTATGCCAGGAACAAAGAACTAACTATGAAGTGTTGTAATGGGGGGCAGGGTCACGGCAGAGAAGCACAAATCATGTGTTACCATCCCGTTGGATTCTATTTGAATGTGTCTGTAGTTATTCAGTGTTTTAAATAAACTCTTTAGATTCCTCTTGATTTACACATTGATTTATGTTCATTCCCTTTTTATACTTTTGTAACTTACAGTAGACATACTACAGTGCAGATATGCATCTTCATCAGCATGTGGGCCCCATCAGATCCATGACCTTGGTGTCTCAATCCAGTTAAGCTACAGGAATCGTTTTGTGCATTTAGAAGTATTAAACAAGTGGATGTATCATAAATAACCCTTTCATTTTCTTTATGTCAGCGTAGCTTTTGGAGAGGGCTAGCCTGTGCATGATTTAAGAGTGAGGTACCCTTGTGAGCAGCTCACCAAGTTTCACTTCGCTGCGTTTTGCACTTTCTCCTTTCAAATCCAACTATTTGTGGTACATTCCTTTTCAATGGACCTGCATGGACAGACAGACCATTGATTTTGGATTCACATTACATGAAAAGTCTTTGAAAAGCAGGATGCTTAAGTTTCATCAGTACTGACAAAAGTGCTTTCTCTGAGGAACTATGATCTGGGGAAACTCAGCCACATTAGTGTATGCCTGGAAGGGCTTGAAGACCACACACACAACACAGGTCCCGTTACAAAGAGCCTATTATATATATAGCACCTCTGGCGTTTGGTGTTTAAAATAGTCAGCATGACCACAGTCCTGTCAGAGACACAGACCATTAACACTGTCTACTGAGACAGATGATCAGAAGGCATTCAGAGTAACAGCTTTGGATGTGGTCCACTTAAGAGAAGTCTTACAACAGCAAACAGTGAGCACTGTCTTTTTGGATCCTGTAACTGAACTGAAGCTCTGTCTGACAGACAATTGCTCCCCCTACACTTGCACCTGTGCACATTTCTGGCTGTGTAGACTATGAGTGCCTATTATATACATTCAGTTAGTACGTTCATATTCATTCAGTTTGCTTTCATCTGGTAAAAAAAATTAAAGGGAGGGGTTTCTGATATATATTTAGATTTTTATCTCGTCCATCCACCTCTCGCCTACGAATTCAAAGTCAATGGTGGAACTGCAGCTTTCATGTACACCAGTTCCAAACATCTCCACTAGGGGCCAGTGTATATCTGAAGTTAGATTATTTTTATTCTTTATTTACAACCATGACCACGCCTGCTCATACAGTCTAGCCATTTTCGCTCATATATTTCACATGTCATTCCTTACAACCACCCCTTTTTTGCAAAGAGAACAGGGTATTGCATTAGTAGCGTAACTGTAAAATATCGCAAAAGAGCCCTCCAAAATGCAAGCATTTCCTAGTAGCGTGACAGCACGTGATAAGTATTTTCTGTTGAAAGACAGAAAAAGAGAAAGGGAGAGATAAGGAGAAAGAGTAGACGGAGAGGAGGCGAAACAACTGGAGGTGGGTAACTTCTCCCCTTTACTGTAAGTGAGATGTATGATTGCTATGATGAGAGCTGACAGTTCTGCTTCCGTGACAAACAGCCACTTGCTTGCCGTCACGCTATTGCTGTCAAACACATCACCGAAAATGAATGCATACATGCAAAAAAAACATCCTACATCCAAACTCACTTACAAACACACTGCTATTTGCCTACTAAGAACACTCTTTCCCCTCTTAACCCCCCCCCCCCCCCCCCCCGTCCATGCCACAAACACGCACACACAGCCACACACCTCAATCCCAGTTAGAAAAACCTCATGTGCTAAGGCTGGAGGGGTAAATGGAATTGTTGTTTGAAGATGGCGTTTGAAAATGGTGTTTGCTGTTCAGGTCCTGATAAGAGCTAGTAGTAGACAAGCGCAAGTATTTACTGCGCCAAACACTGTTAACCTTGTCAGAACATACCAAAGGGCCATGATGAAACTTCGACTAGGGTGGAATATTTTCAAGGGGTGGGGGTGAAAGAGGTGGAAGTGTTGAATACTACGATTCTCCAAAGAGTCTCAAAATACTGTGTAGTACTTAGAAAAATGCTAACAGAAGGCTAAGAGTAAAATTAAAATCAAAACATTTTGAAAGATTGTGGAATGTTGCATAAAGAGTAGGCCATTTAATGTGTCCCATTTTTGCACATCTCATTTTTGGTTTCCAAACTCAAAGCTCCTGCATTTCAATAATGCATCTCAGCCCTAAAACTGTTGTTTCTCTTGCTCTTTTGTGGTGGCATCAGATTGAGATGATATCATTTCTCTTATTTATCGCAACGTGAGGCATTATCGTGTCTCTTACAGTGCAACACAGGTTTTTGGTAATACTGGTTATTGATTTTTCCAAAGAGCATAAAATTAGAAGAGATACGACGCTCTGTGTTTTGCTATGTGATACTCATTAAGTTGATTCGTGTGGTGAGGTCTGTTTCTCTCCGCAGCCTCCCCACTGTGTTCACTGATCATTGTACACAACATTCATGAATCAGAACAAATTGACAGGGATAGATGCAAGACATGAACGACAACAATAGCTTTGAAATAAATACAAAACCTAAGAACTGACACTAATCTACTATGCTTTTACACCATCTTGCATTGTGCTTAGTCTGTGCTGGGTGTGGAAATAAATAATAGAGGACAGATTGAATTATGTGTTCATGTGTGTGTTTTTTAGTGTGGGTGTGCAATGGAGAAACACTGTGTCTTTGTGTGCTCTCAAGAAAGAAATGGAAAGATAGTGATGGATAGAGGAAGAAGTGTGCTGTTACTAAGAAAAAGAAAAACAGCGTGTGTGAAATTTGTGCATGTTCAAGTGATAGCGCATCACACTTTGAGTGTTTGTGTGTGTGTGTTTTGTGTAGTTACTGGGGGAGGGGGTTGGTGCTTGCATTCAGGAGCCTAGTCAGATGTGATTAATGCAGGGGATGCTTCATGGAACTCCAGGCCTGGCATGCCATGGAACCTCCCCCATTCCCCTCCATCACACGCTGAGTTAAGGCCAAACACTGCTGGTGTAATACTTTAGACTGTATACTGCACACTTAGAATGCATTATACTGGAATATACTTGTCTTTGGACAGGTATGTTTTTATAATACGTTAAACTGTCATATACCATCTTTGGACTGTTATATACTTACAATAGATTATAGAGTAAAGTGCTGTGTTTGGAAGGGTTTTCATTGGATGTGTGAAAAAAGATGAGTGAATGCCAAGCTCAGTTGAGTTGACAGATAATGCAAAGCCTGTTATGCAATGACAATAAAGACCAAATATGCAGATAAAAGCAATTAAGACATACTGTATTATCCTACTGAAGACTTTCATGATGAGAGTTGGGTCATAAAAAGGTGGAGTCCTTGGCCATCAGCATCCCACAGAGAGATGTTACTGATAGTCCTTCTGACCGGTTTCTAACCCAGTTCGAGGAAATTACTATTACACATTTAATGGAGGCCACAACCCCGTGAGAATGATCCTGGCAGGAGCTTTTAAGAGTTTTGTTCCTCTGTTCCGGCCATTGCCTCACAAGGCCGAAGGTCGTATGTGTGTTTACCATGAAAACTCAACTGTGTCGGGCAACAGAGGCATCCCACATGATTTTAGGAAGTGGCTTTAGCTGGATTTACGCTAAACCAAATCCCATCTCCCCCTGGGTTGTCCTCAATTCTCTCTGCATTAGTGGCCAATGCTTCTGTAAAAAAAATAAAAAATAACGATGCAGTCCTGTGTGTTTTGACACAGTTACATAAGCACCGTAGCATGAAACTTCAACTCCCCATATGGACAGGAAAACCAGTGATTGGTGTTTAATCCTCATGTTGTGTTTCTCTAAAAGTCAAGTGGATTTTGAAGGCATTTTTTGAAGCCATTTCCCTCGGAAATTGCATTAGCATGAGAAAATGTTTGCCTGTAGCATGTCAGCCTTGAGTGTGGCACTCCCTCCAAACTCGCTGATAAAAGCTTGTAGTGGCTTAAGGGACGATAATCCCTCGTTTTAATGACATCATCATCCTGCTCACACAGCCCTAGAAGAGAGAGAGAGAGAGAGAGAGGGGGGGAGAGAGAGGAAGAGAGAAGGAGAAGGAAGAAGGGGGAGAGTCAGAACAGTAACGATGATGGAGGAAAGAACCATCCATCCATCTGTTGCTACCGCCGTCAGTGATCCCCACTTTTTCTGCCTGATCGCTGCCTGCCTCTAACTCGACCCCTTGCGACCCCGAGCCTTGACGCTCAGCCTCTCTCCAGGGCTCCATGGAGAAGCCGGATGCCGGTGCGGGTGCGGCTCCTGGGCCCGGTGGGAGTCCGCGTAACCAGGCGAAAGCGGCGCCGGAGGAGGGTGAACAGTACGCCGCTCAGCTCACCCCTCAGAGCAGCTGGACCATGGGTCAGTATGAGGGGGGCAATGGGACGAGGGTACTGTTTGGTGGTTGATTATGTCTTGGATAAATGAGTCTCTCTCTGTTTGGAGGGGGCTTTTGAATTGGTATTTAGTTATTTGTCTCCTAGAATGATGGGGTTTTACTGTTTGGAGGAGGCTTTTAAATGTGGATGAAGAAGTTTGCCTTCTGTAAGGATGAGTTTGAGGTCTGAGCTGTAAACAGTTATGGTCTGTGATTGCTCTTTGTTGATACCCTGGTCTTAAAGACCAGGTTGTAGACATGGGTTTTCAGTGTGAGGTATACTATATGCTTAAAATGTATGCCTTGAACACATGTGGGTTAAGCTATTTATAGTGGAAAAGGCTTTGAGTTGTGCTGCGTCTTTATTTGTAAGCATTCAGGTGAGCACGCTCCTCTGTGATGTAACAGCCATTGCTGTGATTGGACCACAGCTTCAGGTGTTGTGTCTGTGCCATGTTGACTTCTGCATTGATTGGCTTATCTATCTAGCTGGAAGTCACTCCTCTCTAATTAAGTGTGTCTATCCATTATGTCGTTTTATGTCAGCTTTGACGTTAAGATGGCAGAAGAAAATTCGTTTTTAAACTTTAAATGACATTATTAATGCTATAAGTTTGTTCTCCTTCAATGTTCCTAGCAGCAAATGTAAGAAAGCTTCTTCCTTAAACGGGTGCTAATATGAAGCAGGGCTTTGTTTCCTTAATGCTGGGTGTAGACTTGGTAATGCCTTTTATCAGCCCTAAGGATTATCTGCTATTTCAATCCCAGAGGCAGATTCCATGCTGTCCTGTAGAGTAACATGAAAAATGTCAACAACCATGTAGACACAAAGAGGGCGAGAGAGACACGTGGTGGCTGCTATGATAGACATTCTCTGGCCATACTAGCAGACCTCTCTAGCATGTGGAGTTTCTGCTTTGTGTTTGCCTGTGTAATTATACACCCTATCATCTCTCTCACCATATGTGCAAGCATTGTTTGTGGATGGTATGAATTTGTAGATCAACGTTCCCCATCCTTCATCTGATACACTGTGTGAGTGGTTGCGGGTGAAGGCACTTGCAGTCATTTTCAGAAGGCCGGTTCAGGGGTTCCTACGTGAGGTCTTCCTGCTGTATTACACAGCTGTGCGGTGTGTAAACGTGTCAGGGCCCCGCCTGGAATTCTGTACATGCCGGACTGAGACGCTCTCTACAAACATGTGGATGCTTCAGGGCCATGTGTGTCTCTTCAATATGCTCCTCCCTCTCGTCCTCCATGTTTGACATGAAAGACCAGTCGCCTGCTATGATGGGGTGTTGGTTACGGGTGTAAACACAGGAAGGTTAAACAGTGCTGTGTTTGAGTCATACAGTACATTCTTTGTGTGTTACTTCTGTGGGTTAGGATATCCCCAGCCTTGTGACTTCCACTGTAGCGAAAACCTTGCAGGGTGCTTTTAAGAGGGTGGCTAGATGGTGATGAACACCCGCGCGGGCACACGCACACGCACACGCACACACACACGCACACACACACACACACACACACACACACACACACACACACACACACACACACACACACACACACACACACACACACACACACACACACACACACACACTCAACACACTCAACACACACAACACACACAACACACACAGTTTGCCCAAGGGTGAAATTACCACCCTGGTCCAAATGTGGGGCAAGGAGATGGAAAGGGCAGGAGCTCAGGATTTTGTCTCTGGAGAAATAAATAAATAAAAGTAAATTTCACAATAAATATAGTGGCTTTAATGCTTTTTCTTTCTGGGTTTCTCCATATGGGCTTCATGTGTCTTAAGGTGTCAGTAGCTGCACTCAGTCCTCCATGACAGGATATCATAGTATGTATTATTTGAGATGACTCCTGGTGCGATCAGTGAAGAGAAATGCAATTTCATTTGACATATGGTGAATGGTAAAATTCAACCTTAATCTGATTTATCAGATTCACACACACACACACACACACACACACACACACACACACACACACACACACACACACACACACACACACACACACACACACACTGCCCTCTCCATTACAACTCCACCCAAAATGACCGAGGAGAGCGGGTGCTGTTGTATGTCTTGTTCTTACTGTCACTAGACTCACTGGATTTCCTCTTACAGGAAGAAATACAACAACCCTACGGTCACAAGCCAGACAAACTGTTTCCCTCTGATAACCTTCTCATCCTTGCTGAAATGTTTTATCTAGACCCGACACGCCGCTGAATAAATTAACAGAAATGGTCGGAAAATATGCTCAAGGGGAGGAACAGTCTGTTCACACACACAGTACTTACTGTGAGTGGTTTAAACGGAGTATATTTTAGTGTGTATGACCATGTGCAGACACCCAACGGTGATGACCTGTCTTCAAACAGTTAAGGGTGGGTGCTTTGGGGTGCTTTGGGGATGCAGCCCCTCCCCACATCTTTGCATTCCTCTGAGGCAGATGGTGCATGGTTGGGCAGATTAATCCTCTTTGTTGGAATAACTCTACTTACTTTTGATTGTGTTTAATCTTGGCCCATTCTGGCGCCCCTAGATGTTGCCTGCAAACCCTAGTGAGAAAATGGAGGGCTCTGTATAACAATAACATGGCAGCCTCAGCCTCAGTGTGTGTGTGCCTCAGAAGGTAGTCTCTTAAGATGCATCTCGTCCCACTTGAGTACAATTCTTCAAGGTCCATTGACCTGTGTGTATGAGAGATGTGTGAGTGTGGGTGGGACTGAGTGTGTGTGAGTGTTTGCATGTATGGGCATTGGTTTCTGTGTGTTCTCCCTGTGTGTGTGTGTGTGTGTGTGTGTGTGTGTGTGTGAATGTGTATGTGTGTGTATAGGTGTTTGTGCAGGGGTGTGAATACATGCTTGTGGCTGCACATGGCTGTGTGCATGTTTGGGAATGTAGATGCATCTATTGCAACCATATACAGTATGTGTTGATATTTGAGTACATTTATTTTTGCGTGCCCTGCTTGTGTGTTTGCATGTGTTTATGTGAGCATTCTGAAACGTCACCCTGTGCGTGTGTGTGTCGATGTGTGTGTGTGTGTGCGCCAGAGCACAGCCGGTGTAGTGGTGTAGGGCAGAGAACAATAGCAGAGAGCAGGGCTGTCCAGCTGCCACCAGGGGATCCCCAGCCTCACGCTGAGCTGATCTACCCTTCCCCCTCTCCCTCTGTCTCCCCCTCTTCCTCTCTCTCTCTCTCCCTCTCTCTCCCTCTCTCTCCTTCTCTCTCTTGTCCTCTGTGTTTCTCTCTCCCTCTCCATCCTTCTCTCTCTTGTCCTCTCTCTCTCTCTACCTCTTGCTTATGCTGTCTGTGTCTCTCTTCCCCTACCTCATGCTCTTTCTCGCTATAAGTCTTTCTCCGTCTCTCATTCTCTCTCTGTCCCTCTCCCCTCTGTTCAGTCTAATCTCTAGTGCCAATCTTGCTTTGCAGACAGGGGGGTTAGGGCGCCATGTAATCTCTCAGGACCACTCTGTTGGGTGTCCCCCTGTGAGTCCGAGCTCAATAGCATTCATGCCAGTGAACCAGTGGCACTAATAACGAAGATTAAATCCAAATAAATGCTGATCCCCCACAATTATTTTGAAAATAAGCCCAGCAAATGTTATGATGTCATCCATCCATCTGTGTTATGGAAAACATAGCTAACAGACCTGGGAGAGGTTGGCATATTTTACTAAACAGAGGTGAACTTAGGGTTTGCTGAGGGTAATAAGGTTCACCATCTCTGAATGACCTTAGAGGGGTTGGCATATTTATGAGAAACAGTAGGGTGTTAACAGAGATCAATGTGCAATGCGCAATGTGCTAACAGCTCACACTTCATAGACATTTCAGGAGACTTTAACCATACTTCTCTCTCTGCCACACTTCTACCTTCCAGCAATATATCAACTGTACCACCAGAGAAAATAAAACGTTGGATATACTTTGTGCCAATGTACTGAATGCATACAGCTCCATAACCACCCCGCCACCCCCCCACCCCTGGCAGATCAGATCACAATTTAGTACTTCTGACCCCCACCTACACGCCCATTGTTCAGCAGCAGCCTGTGACCAAAAGGATTGTGAGGAGGTGGTCACTGGAAGTGAATGAGACTCTGTGGGCATGTTTTGAGGACACAGACTGGGATGTACTCTGTGAGCCCCCATGGAGATGATATCAGCTCCATGACTGACTGCAACCCGACTTTTGAATCTAAGATGGCTGCTCCCGCGCAACAACTTTTTTAGCACTTCTGTCATATTTGTATTTCATACACGCAGTACTTTTCAACTTTGCTATGGTGTTTGTATGCGTAAAAAACAGTGTAATGCATTATTATCAACTGGTATTGCTAACATCTGGTAACAGTTGGTATTGCATTTGTTTCCAACTTGTTACCGGAACGCAGCCAACTCGGGTGTGACATCATTTCCAGCTTTGAGATCTGACTTCCGAGGTAAATGAAGCGCGCTATAACGACTCAAGGCCGAAATATGCTTCTACGACTGCGTTACGCAGTTGCTTCAACAGAGTTGTGAACCTTTTACAGTTCTTCGATGGTTTGTGGGTGTTACAAAGCAATTTACTGCCATACCAGTTTTTTTTTCGATGGCCAGACAATCGAATCGTGACGCTGAAAAACAAAGAGATGGCGGACCAAACTCCGTAGATGGTCGTATTTGTACATAAAATGTGTTTGTTTGGCCTTTTTTTGCTAAGATTTTCTAAAAGTTACAGAGAAATAGACACTGTGCAATGTAAAAACCCTGTTATTGTAACTGAAAAATACGTCTGAGGGGATTTGCAAGGTGTCGGAGCCAGCTATCTAATGTTAGCATGCTACTACCTACAAGGTAAACAGTGACGTTTCGACGGATTGTCGGAGATGGATAGTTACAAAATTTGGGAGGTGAACGTCAGGCCACGGAGAGGTGCTAGAAGAGGGTTTGCAACGACAGAGAGGGCTCTGCGTGTATGGGGGTCTGCGTAAATGGTTGACCATGAATTAAGCTTCACATGTGCATCACCACACCTCAGCCCCCACCTTGGAGTTCAACACATCAACACCTCCCCCCACGTCAGGAAACACTGGCCCTTCTCTACGCCTGTCCTGTTTCCAGCAGCCAGGTGAAAAGACAGCTGGAGAGACGGCGCCAGAACAAAGTTGCAGATCCGGATCGTATCAGCCCCAGGGTCCTGAAGGCGTACACGGACCAGCTCTGCAGGATTCTACCGCACCTCCTCAACCTTAGCCTGAGCAAGGAGAAGGTTCCAGTGGTGTGGAAGACATCCTGCCTTGAACTGGTACCAAACAAGCCTACTCCATCTGCCCTAAATGACCATGAAAGTCCTGGATAGGCTGGTTTTGACTCACCTCAGACCTCAGGTAACCACCTCTCTGGACGCACTGCAGTTTGCCTAGCGCCCCAAGGTTGGAGTTGAGTATGCCTTCATCTACCTGCTCCAGTGAGCCCACTCTCACCTGGACAAAGCTGGCAGCACTGCGGGGATCATGTTCTTTGATTTCTCAAGTGCTTTAGGGGGCGTTAAAGCAGTAACAAGTTAACACAATCCAGCCTTTGCTGTTGCGAGGGAAGCTCACAGCGTTAGCAGCAGCACAGGGAACTGTACTCTAACAGAACTCTACCTTTCCTCTTCACCCCGTACAGACTTCCAAAACAACTCTACAAGTCCTGTCATCTGCAGGTATTTTCAGATGACTCGTCGTGGGGTGTGTCAGTGGTGGACAGGAAACGGAGTACTGGGAACTGGTGGTCTGCTTTGTAGCGTGGTGTGAGAACAACCACCTCCTCTTAAATGTGGCCAAGATGGTTGTGGATTTTAGATTTTGGTTTTTGCGAGAAAGATGTTGCACAAACAGCTCAGCATAAAGGAGAACACTTCACATTACATGCATGACTTAGGGGTCAGACAGCAGGGTGTTTTCAATTGGAGGCTCCCTCAACTCCGATGTAATAAGACCCGCTACAGGATGTCATTTCTGCCCGCTGCCATTCCTGCAATATGTAATGACTCCCCTCTGTGCCAGGAGAGGAGGCTTATCCTCTGCATGATGCACATTCAACATTTTATTTGCACAGTAAGAGCAGTTATTCTATCTAGAAGTAGAGCAGTTTATAAATATATATTTGTTTATACTGTTCTTCCTACCTCCCTTTTGTACCTGTGTTTTACATTTTCAGAGCTAATCCGCGTCCACACGGAAACACAAAAATGAGTGAAAATGCTGTTATTTTAAAATCCCATTTCTTGCATAACCTATGCTGCAAGTTGTAGCTTAAAACTAAACAAGATTTATTATCAACACAGATACACTACGAGATGAGATAAATCCTATAAATAATTTATTTTTCAAGTGTGGTTTGGGCGTTGAGAATTTCCTCAGTGAAATGAACCAACCCTGCTTAAGGTTGCTAGCATTCAGCATTCATTTATATCAAACAAACTCAGAGAAGGCTTTGGCTGCTGATGTGTCTCGAGAAACAGGATTGGGCCTCCTTCCTCCTCTTAGGAATAGATCAGACTGGCTTACAACCATGGTGCATCTAACAATCAAAAATGTAATTTCTGTTCATTGCCACTGAGGACGTGGTAGAGGTTATGTAAGGCGCAGCTCCAGTCTGAAACTTCAGGGAGAATTAAAGGTGGATAAAGTTGGGACCGTGTCGTCATCGTTTTTCAAAAGCTCACGCAGCTATGTAAGGGTTGGGTTTTCAAAAGTCTCCACTCTGAAACCGTTCAGGCCTTGAAAATGCAGTTCTGATGTGGACGAAAGGCCAAAACGTCTGTGTCCGCAAAAACTATGTTTTTACTCTGAGTGGACGCCACCCGGGAATCAATTCAGTCTGTTTCCTCTGGTTGACCCCTATTACATGAGGCTTAAGAGACAAACTGTTGTGTAATGTCTCAGGGAGCACAGGGACTTACCCTCAGGCGGAGAAGGAGCGAGTGAGAGACGGAGGGGGAGAGAGAGAGAGAGATAAAGAGAGAAAGGGAAGCTAAGCTAACAGACACACAGAGAGAGAGGAAGGAGGGAAGGGTAGATGCTGTGCCTTCATCAACCTGCATGTTTTGGCGTCCAATGGTTCTTGGAGAGTTGGACATGTGATGTGGGGAAGAAGCAGGAGAGAGGGTCTCTCTACATGTGTGAGTCTGAAGGGAGGTTAGAGGGTCTCTCTACATGTGTGAGTCTGAAGGGAGGTTAGAGGGTCTCTCTACATGTGTGAGTCTGAAGGGAGGTTAGAGGGTCTCTCTACATGTGTGAGTCTGAAGGGAGGTTAGAGGGTCTCTACATGTGTGAGTCTGAAGGGAGGTTAGAGGGTCTCTCTACATGTGTGAGTCTGAAGGGAGGTTAGAGGGTCTCTCTACATGTGTGAGTCTGAAGGGAGGTTAGAGGGTCTCTCTACATGTGTGAGTCTGAAGCAGGAGAGACGGTCTCTCTACATGTGTGAGTCTGAAGGGAGGTTAGAGGGTCTCTCTACATGTGTGAGTCTGAAGGGAGGTTAGAGGGTCTCTCTACATGTGTGAGTCTGAAGGGAGGTTAGAGGGTCTCTACATGTGTGAGTCTGAAGGGAGGTTAGAGGGTCTCTTTACATGTGTGAGTGTGAAGGGAGGTTAGAGAGTCTCTCTACATGTGTGAGTCTGAAGGAGGAGAGAGGGTCTCTCTACATGTGTGAGTCTGAAGGAGGAGAGAGGGTCTCTCTACATGTCTGAGTCTGAAGCGAGGTTAGAGGGTCTCTCTACATGTGTGAGTCTGAAGCGAGGTTCGAGGGATGTGATCTGATGTTTGGTCGGGTCATTGGTGCGCCTCCTTGCATCAAAGAGAGATGGGGTGTGTGTGTATGGTAGGCTGGGGTGGGGGGCATTTGTAAGAGCGGCAGCTGAGATGTGAATATAGGCCACAGCCAACTTTATGCACCCCCACCCCAGCCAGACGCATGAATAATTGAGAGAGGTTTTCCCCTGTGCCCTGGCTGTAGCGGTCCCACAGTCAAATCCAAGACGCAGTTGCTTTCCCTCCCTTTCTCCTCTCTGTTTCTCTCCTTCTCTGACTTCCCCCTCTCTTTGCATTCCCTGTCTGTGCCTTCTCTTTCTCTCCCCCCCTTTCTCTTGATCCAATTCCCCCCCCTCTGTCTATCCTCTTTGATTATTCTCTGCTCTCTAAGCGAGCTGCTTTAAGACAGATAAGGCTGACGGAGGAAGACGATTGGTTTAAATGCTGCCAGAGACGCCTTGTTGTGCTTTGTGGACTAAAAGCTTGGTGGGGTTGACGTCACTTGTTTTGTCTCTGACAGGGCGGGTAAGAAAAAGTCCCAAAGTTACCCCCCAACTCTCCCAAGTTTTTGACCCCCAGTATGGACTGAACAGTCAATAAAGTTGAATTTGATGGCAAGGCCCTGTGCGATGATTTCATCTCACGTCTGGTTTGTGTTAGTGGGCTGGTGGGCTGGTCCACAGTCAAAAGTCCCAGATGACCGTCAACCGCGCTTTTACCTCCGATCCTGCCGTGTCTCTGTGTTATGTTTACACACAATGATGTTGCAGCGTGAAAATACAGTGGTTTGAGAAATGACACGATCGTCATCAGGTGTGCAACAACACTTATATTAACATAATTGAGACTGAAGATTTGTTGTCTGTCTCTCTTAATTTCTTTCATTGTTTCTCTAATTTTCATCTTTCAGTCTCTCATTCTTTCTTCTCAGTTTTTCTTCAGTATTTTTTTTCCTTGAAAGCAAGGCTGTCTGGTTTGCTTCTCCATTCTCCCTTCTTTCTTCTTTCTCTCTCGCTCTCTCTGTCTTCCTCTATTCCTCTCACTCACTCTCCCTCTATCTCTCTCTCCCTCAGCTGTAGAGCAGAACTGTGTTTTTGAAAGAGGCCCAACCCCTCTTGCTCTGATTGGTTGCTATCCTCTGACGGGGGCGGGGCCTGGGAGGCTGCCGTCCCTTGACTGTGCGAGGCATTACACAAACACTCACACGCGCAGGCTCGAACACATCTCTGTAGACATACACATACACAGACCTGAACGTTCTCTTACTCTCTCACACACACACACACACACACACACAGGGAGTCACTGGCAGCTCCTGTCAGTGGACTGAAGCTGTTGTAAGCTGTTTCCTGCGGAGATCAGTGCAAGGTTTAACTCCGCAAAGCTGCTGTTGAGGTCACAAACAGGAGGATCAGGGAAGAGAAAGTGAAGGGGGACAGAAGAAGAAGAAGAAAAAGAAGACAGGAGAAGAGGAAAAGCAAACTAAAGTTGCCTGTCTAACCCCTTTTTCACTTTGGGGTCACGGATTCCTCCATTCTTTACTTTCTTTCTTCTCCTGGAGAGGAGAATTATTTGCGTGTCACTCCTTTCAAGGGACAAGAGAGGTTGAGAGAAAACGAGCGAGAGAGAGAGTTCACATGACATAATCAGAGTGAATGGGTTGCTATGGTAACTGACACCGGCAGGCTGACCCTGGAGAAGTGGATGTTGAATGGGGAGAGAGACGCCGCGGAGAGCCACAGAGAGTAACTGGGAGCCGGCGGAGAGAGGGAGCGAGGCAGTAGCACAGAAGAGAGCAGGCAGCAGCAGGAGCAGGAGCAGGAGTAGGAGCAGCAGGAGGTGGAGGTGGGGGAGGAGAGCACAGCTCCAGAATGGAGGACGGCTTTTCCAGCTACAGCAGCCTCTATGACACCTCCTCGCTGCTGCAGTTCTGTAACGGTAAAAGCACCTAATCCCCTTTCCCTGTTCACGGTGTGTGTGTATGTGTGTGTGTGTGTGTGTGTGTGTGTGTGTGTGTGCACGCACCTCTCTTTGAGGTTGTTGTCAGACACAATTTAAACTGTGGTCTCATCTCTGCTTGAATCTACACTCACCGAACATCAAAGTAGTTGTATGCTGTGCAGTGGTTGGAGCTGTCAGTGAGAGTTAAGATGTTGTGCCGCTGTTGTGATGTCCCTTTTTAGATCCTGTAGGTCTGGAGAAGAGAGAAAGTTTCTTAATAGTCTTTTCTATTGTATTGATAGAGAGAGCGATAGAGAGAAAGAAAGAGAGAGAGAGAGCGTACGGAAGACAGAGAGAGATATTTCTGTGATCTATTTGAAGGAAGCAAGGTTGCCTTAGTAGAACTGTTCTTTTTTATCCTGTAGCCTACTTTGCCAGTGTTTCACTTCAAATGATTTCCTTCAGGTGAACACACACACACACACACTCCTCATCATTCCAGGTCATTCTGCCAGCCTTTTCCTCATACGTAGAATCATACAGTGTTATCTTATCTTGAACCAAGAAGACTCTGACCTGTATTGCCCCCACAATATGCCCTAAAGAAGATAAGAGTCGGATTTAATTTGGCATTTCAAAAGGACAGTCATGAACCTGCATGATTCATGTTGCTGTGAACATTCAAGGAAGTATTGCAGCAAAAAATCTGGGTCAAATATTACAGGCGCATTGCACAAAACCCCCTCTCTCCCTCTATCTCTCCCTCTCTCTCTCCACATTGTCATCCAGTGGGAACAAACCCAAGGCATGAGAACGAGAAAAGAGAGAGGGAGAGATAGAAAGCGTGAAAGAGAGATGTTGAGAGAGGGAGAGAGAGAGACAGAGAATGTTGGTATGTGTTGGTGTGATTGTTTCGTGTTCACTCCAAGGGCGTTGTTTTATCATAGTGTTTGTCTCTATGCCTTGTTTCCTGACATGTAGATAGCGATCAGTGTGCACTGCAAATCAGTGAGAGAGAGGGAGAGAAAGACAGAGAGAGAGAGAGAAGAGGGAGAGAAAGAGAGAAATACTGTGTGGGGGAGGGCAACTGATAGGGCTTCCCTCACTAAAGGATGAGTTAAGTTGTGTGTCATCACCCTTCTGTCACACCCTGTTAGCCGGAATGACTCCGCGTCACGTCACACTCTCACAGACCCTCACTCACACTCAGGGCAACCACTAAAACACAGTGCACCGCTCACCTCTTTCTTTCTCTCTCTCTTTCTTTCTCTCTGTCTCTTACCTCTCCCCTCCTCTTCTGCTCTGTGGGGTGTTTACGGTGGGCTCTGCCTTCAGTAGATGGGGCCCTGGGCAAAACATGGTGGAATGGACTGACAGAGGGACTTTCATTCATTTGCTCTTTTTTTGTTGGGTCGTCTAGGTGCCGCTGACCTTTTAGGTGTTTTTATTTTTGGCTAGTCCTGTCTTGCCTGCTCAGACGCTGACATTTCAGTCTTGCCGTCAGATTAACCTGACAAACAGGTGGCTAACCGGTTGGAATGCATCATTTGGAACAGGTTTTGTGATCAGGCCCTGACATGGATGACCTATGCAGTGCATTTGTAATCCTGTTAAGGGACACATTCATTTTGACATTATAAATTGCCCCCTCTCTAGACTTGTTCTCCTCTGTCTTGACTGTGTATTCAATTATTCTATTAACTTCTAATTCTTCATTTCTGACCCTCAGTAGTGAATCATATTAAAGTATTTGCCATTTAGTCACACGCTGGTAATGGTTTAATACGTGAGCCCTAAAAGCACAGGGCTTGACCGTTAAACTAGCACTTGGTGTGATGAGGGCCATGATGAACTCTTCAGGCCAACTCATAAAGCCTGAACAAGTCCTCCAGCTGGCTGCCTGACAGGCCTGTTCCATGAGTGTGTGTGTGTGTGTGTGTGTGTGTGTGAGTGTGTGTGTGTATGTGTGTGAGAGAGAGTGTGTGTGTGTGTGTGTGTGTGTGTGTGTGTGTGTGTGAGAGAGAGTGTGTGTGTGTGTTCGTGTTTGTGTGTGTGTGTGTGTGTGTGTTTGTGTGTGTGTGTGTGTGTGTGTGTGTGTGTGTGTGAGAGAGAGAGAGAGAGAGAGGGAGAGGGAGAGGGAGAAGGAGGAGAGAGAGGGAGATGGGGAAAGAGATTTAGATGTCAGAGAGAGAGGATTTGAGAGGGCAAGAGAGACAGAAAGAGAGATACAGTGACAGAAACAGAGAGAGAGAGATGGGGGAAAAATATAGAGAGGGTAGACTGGGAAAGCCTGGCGATTTTGGATATTGTCTGACGTTTCTCCAGACTGTCATGGTTTTTATTAGGGAGAGAATGAGGAGCGAGTGGAGATGTTCATTTTACTGGTCGTGTCTGTGTCTCTCTCTCCCACTGGTCTTGTCTGTGTCTCTCTCTCCCACTGTATCTCAGGGGCTTTACGCCAATCATACTGCCTGTCCATACTGTGACAGGACCACTCCCTCTCTCCCTAATCTCTTTCCCTCTCTCTCTACTTCTCTCTGTTTATTCTTTCCTGTGCCTCTTTCTCTCCTCCCATCAGTCTTATTCTCTCTCTCTCTCATTCGCTTTCTCTCTATCTCACTCTTTCTCCTTCCTCCGACTCTCTAACTCCATCTTTCATTCTCTCTTCCTCCCTCTCTCAGTTAATCTCATTTCATATCTGTAGTGTGACAGACCCTTTTCCATTTGTCTGTCTCTCTTCTTTTCCTCCTCCCTTCCTTCTTTTCTTTTCTCTCTCTCCCTCCACCTCTTCATCTTTCCACTTGAAGAATTGGCCTGATGCTGGGAAGGAGTGGCCCATTGTCTTCCAGCACCGACGCTAATAGGAGGCAGCAAGAACTGTGTGTGTGTGTGTGTGTGTGTGTGTGTGTATGTGTGTTTGTGTGTAGTGCTGTGTGTGTAGGGCTGTGTGTGTAGTGCTGTGTGTGTGTAGTGCTGTGGGTGTAGTGCTGTGTGTGTAGGGCTGTGTGTGTGTAGTGCTGTGGGTGTAGTTCTGTGTGTGTAGGGCTGTGTGTAGTGCTGTGTGTGTAGGGCTGTGTGTAGTGCTGTGGGTGTAGTTCTGTGTGTGTAGGGCTGTGTGTGTAGTGCTGTGGGTGTAGTGCTGTGTGTGTGTAGTGCTGTGTGTGTATTGCCGTGTGTGTAGTGCTGTGTGTGTTGTGTGTGTAGTGCTGTGTGTGTTGTGTGTGTAGTGCTGTGTGCAGTGCTGTGTGTGCAGTGCTGTATGTGTAGTGCTGTGTGTGTGTGTAGAGCCGTGTGTGTAGTGCTGTGGGTGTATTGCCGTGTGTGTAGTGCTGTGTGTGTTGTGTGTGTAGTGCTGTGTGCAGTGCTGTGGGTGGGTAGGAGGGTCCTGGGTGAGGTCATCCAGTGGTCTGCCCAGCCAGCTGACAGGCCCAGCGCGCCGAGTGAAGTCATTCGTCCTTAAAACGCTTCATGTGTCTCTGGTCCAGCCAGCCGCACTAATGGCAGGAGACTGGGTCAGCAATCTGGAAAAGCGGGCCTTCGCCAAGTGCCCGGCGGGGGCCCGGGAACATTCAGTAATGCTTTTTAATTAAAGCCAGCTCTTGTGGAGCGCCCGGCCGTCAGCGATGACTTTATAACCAACACCACTGAGTTAGCAGCACTGCGTGGTATTCACCGTTTACACTATGTTGTTTAGGGAACATTTCAGGATTTATTTGAAGCGTGACAAGCTGAAAGGTTGTTTTATTTGTCCGGAATACTAACCAGGGACTGCCAACATGATGTCACACACCCACGCGTGTCATCAAGAGTGAGGTGTTTAGGAAACATTCTGTGATTTATCGACAAGCCGTGTGGTTGTTTTATTCGTCTAGCACCTTAGCGTGTCATGCCCCACTCATGTATGTCATGGTGTGGGCAGAGTGCGTGGCGCACTTGAGATGCGGCTTCCGCTGACCTCAATGTCGTCTCCTGAAGGAGTTCAACCTTTTACAAGCGGGGCCTGCCGGACAGAGTTCAGCGGAAGTGCATCCGACAGATGTGTGTGCCTCCTGCCAGTGCCCTGATGCGCTGGGAAGCGTTCGCTCGTGTCTAATGCTGTGAAGGTTAATGGAGAACAGCCCTTAATTAACCAGTCTCCCCCAGCCCCCCACAGTACACAAACAGGGATTCGGTGAGGATGGAGTCGGACCTGGGCAAACCTAATGACCCCCATCCTTCCCTATCCCCGTGCAACCTATCCAAATGTTAGTCGGTTTACAGCATAGAGTGGCAGGGGCCTGCCGTAGGCCACAGAGTGGCAAGGGCCCGGCGTGGCATAGGGCACTGCTGGTGCTCCAGCCCTAGCCACAGTGAGGCTGCAGAGCTGCCGCAGTACGCCACTTCCTCAGGCCACGTCGCTGTGCTCTTGCCAGCGTTGCCAGAGGACCATTTCTGGCACATGACTACAGAGGGTGGCACAGCTACACACGCACACACACACACACTCACACACACACAGACGCACAGACGCACTCACATACGCACACACTCCCTCCCCTCACTGGTATACAAAGCCTTCAGAGGACACACATGAAGAGGAGGATTAGGATTAAAGGCCTGCTCATGTTACCAGGACCTAAACACACAAACAAGATGGGGGGGGGGTTCATGCCTGCTAATGGGTAGAGGAATCCTTGTGTCAGACACACACACACACACACACACACACACACACACACACACACACTCACACTGTTCCCTTGCAAAATCTCGTGTGCTCTGTATTACATCCACCCGCAGTGCGAGTGCTCTACATTAACCTTCCCCATCCTCCACACGTGTCCTCTCTCTTTCTCATTCCACCTCCCTCCATATCTCTCTCTCCCTCGTTCTCTCTATCTCTCGTGTCTCAAATGGAGCACTCGGATGCATCAGAAAGGAAACAAGTCACAATAAACATCGATGAAGGTGACAAAATAGCCAGCAGGCTTGTGCTGATTCATTTAAAGGGGGCCATCGATTTCCATATGGCTCTTTAGATCACCCTGACGCTCTTTCCTGTTTTACTGAGCTACCGCTCGTGTCTGTTGTGTTGAAGGCTGAAAGTTACAATCTCCTGTTGGGGGGGGGGGGGGGGGGAGATATCGACAGGGGGCGTTTTTCCCCCTTCTTTTTGTCTGTTATGTGGCGCTGTGGCGATGACCGTCTGTGCTTCTCTTTATCAGCCACTTTCTCTCTCTGTTCGGGGGCTTGTTTGTTGCTGATAAGAGTGCCAAGCTGGTGTTGTGCTCAGTCCTCACACTGGCCAGGGATCCGAAGGCATCAACAGCTTAGACAGACGGGCTAATGAGGGTACACACACTCACACGACACCAGATAACAGGAACACACACAGACATATACACACACACACACAGATACAACCACACAGTCAACAGCTTACCCAGACAGACCAACGAGTGTACACGTTCACAGTATCACAAGATATGACCACATTCACACTCACACACCCACACACACACGCACACACGCACGCATGCGCACACACACACACACACACACACACACACACACACACACACACAATGCACACACACACACGATGCACACTCTCACTTGCCACAGGATATAAGATGTGACAGGAACCCACATACTCACTCACACACACACAGACACACACACAGAGACACTCACTTAAAGCTGACTGGCTGGTCACTGTTACTGGGGCTTGTGGCGAGCTGAGAGCTGCCTCGTCTTATGTAAGAGAAACGGTGGCAACAGGCAGGGCTGGAGCACGCAGCACAGCACAGCACAGCACAGCACAGCACAGCACAGCACAGCACAGCACAGCACAGCACAGCACAGCACAGCACAGCACAGCAGCACAGCACAGCACAGCACAGCACAGCACAGCACAGCACAGCACAGCACAGCACAGCACAGCAGCACAGCACAGCACAGCACAGCACAGCACAGCACAGCACAGCACAGCACAGCACAGCACAGCACAGCACAGCACAGGCTGATTCATGACAGTTAATTTTTGATGCTTGCTTGTGTGTCAATGGGTGGTATTAAATATATGCATCCAATGAGTTACATGACCCTTTTCCCCATCCCTGTGTGCTATTTGCATAACTGTACCATTATGACAGGTGGCTTGAGGGCAGTTTAGACTCACTGGATGGTTTGGGGAGGAAAGAATATCACCTTCAATGCAGAGACATAAAAATGTCACATGCATATTCACATGAAGATTCTTCCACTGTTAGACCAAGTTGGAGCCACACAGACCAAACACGGCAGGCACCGGGGAGTGAGCCATTTCTGACCTGAAGCATGGCGAGGCACGGTGGGCTTTAAGGTGATAGGTGTGGTTTGTGAGTGGGGCTTGCATGGATTCACAGATGGCTCACAGGAAAGCCCATCTAACGCCCATCCATCTAACTGACATCCATCAGCGATGAAGGGAAATTTCAATTAAAGTAGGAAAAACAGACAGCCCCTGTCTCTCTCCCCCTGGTGTGAGTGATGGCGAGAGCGTAGCCACGGGCCAGACCCATCTTTAGAAAGCTAACAGAAGGCTGGTGATTGCAATGTTCCAAACCTCCAAAATCCTAACTGGATGTCATGCTGGGCAGAGGTGATCTATGTGGAGGATGGATATTTTGTATGTGATGTGGTAAAGAGAACATTCCAGGATGTGGGTTTAATCTGTAATCCCTCATGGGCCTTGGCATACAGGACTCCTCTCTGGCTCTCAGAGTCTCCTGTGAGGTGCTGAAAGGGCAATAATCGTACCAGAGCTCCCTGCCAGGGTTTTAGCGGTTCCCGTGATGATGGATGATGCTGAGATGCTGTCTTTTTAAGGTGCACGTTTGGAGGCTGCAGTGTGCTATTTATGACACCGGGAGGAACATACCCATAATTCAGCTGGTGTTGGGGAGACTCTCTCTCTCTCTCTCTCTCTCTCTCTTCCTCTCTCTCTCTCTCTCTCTCTCTCTCTTTCTCACACAGTCTCTGTCTGTCCCTGCTGTTCCATTTGTTTGTGGCAGAGAAGACAATAGATACATTATGAAGGTGTCAGGTAAATTCCATTATTACTTTCTGCTGTCTAAACATTTGAATCACTGAGGGAAATTACAATACAAAATGTCTTTGCCCCCAGAATGCTAAATGCAGAACAGTTGTGCAATTCATTTAGAACAATCCAATTACTTTGCCTTGACTGACTGCACTTTGGAATGAGACTTGTTTATTTTTCGAGTAGGAAATCACAGCACATAGTCAGTCACATTTAGTTTGTCGCAGCAAGAAAGTTTGAAATATGAGGCGCATACATTCTTATCAACAGTGACAGCTGATCTTTTGGTTTAGAAGGCGGCTCTGGGTACAACCTTCACTATCAAGACGGGCGGGTAAATTGGTTCAGTTTAAGATCAAAACACTCTCTAAGATATTTCTCCAAGCGTTACTGTTGTGTCAACAGTGTGTTGTTTTAGCCTCATCACAGCCCTTGACATATGCTGTGTGTTCACACATCGAACGGCTTGTGCCTACTTTTCCGGTGTTGTTCTTCCCTTTCAGTGTTCATAGTCTTCATACCAGGCAAATCCCTCCATAAGAACAACATGTCGTTTGTCTAAAAACGCCCCCCCCCCCCCCCTCCTCCTCCCCAACGCACACACATTCACACACACTCTTTTGTGTGATGTACGTTTGTGCACAATGCCCTGTTTAGCAGGCCAGGGAGGGAGGGAAGAAGAGAGGAGAGAGAGAGAGAGATGGAGAGAAAGTAAAAAGAGCATTGTATTAAATGAGGAGTGCCCATGTGTTTAAGCATTGGCCCAGTTTTTAAAAGGAAAAGT